>NW_006239123.1:1137774-1137995 GCF_000226075.1 Solanum tuberosum
GGCAGCGGCGCCATTTTGATGCTTATCGTGACCAACGACACTATCGTACAGTATGAGTGTCTACGATCGTCGATAATATAGTAACCCAACCAAGGATTGGGATCGTGTCCCAAGGGAGCGGTTTTGAGGATTAATAGCCAATTAGAATTTCGTTCAAATTAGTCATAGCTAAACACATTTGCGATAAATTGATGGGTACATGCTTTCAATAGGGGAAAGGT
>NW_006239123.1:1138033-1148768 GCF_000226075.1 Solanum tuberosum
CATTTGCCGCATGAAGACCATCCTACGCCTTACCCCACTCACTCTCTCGAGTTGAGTGTTAGGATATGGGACTAGGGCTCACCCTCTCGGGCTGAACCTCATGTCGACCCACTCCTTAGGCCATCAGTCTAGTGGTTTTGGTTTCGCGACCTCCCTCTCGAGCAAGACGAAAGCACATGGGTGGCTTTGTATTTGCAACTACAAACCCTTTAGATTAAACCACAACCACTAGGTGAAATCACCATGAACATACATCTAAACTATCAGTAAGCAAGACCCAACAAGAATATCAACCCATATTTGCTAAATCACACCCCAAGAATTGGGGTTTTTAGCCACACATCAAGAAATAAGAAATTATACCTAACATGATAATGAAATCAACTGGGTATAAGAAATTAAACCTTGAATTAAGCAAAGGAAAGTGAATAGAGAAGACCCACTTCAACTTGGGGAAAAAGAACTCCTTTCTTCAAGTCTCCACAAAACCCTCTCCAAACTTGAGATAAAAAATATTAGCTAGAATATGTTCTAAAGTGAAAATAATAATAATAATAATACTTGTTCCACACTCCAATCTCTCCTAAGACTACAACTCTAAATAGTATTTATAGTTTTCACAGATTGTGCTGCGGAGGATTATTCGGCGACATTAGTCTAGATCGCCAATGAACTCGGCGATCCACCCTTTTGGTCAGCTCATCGCCTTCAGTGTCTTGCCTTTATCATCCTTGCATTCTGGATCATTGGGTGGTACAGTACTGCTTCACGGAACTGATCGGTGACCCGTCGACTGCTCCTTTCCTCGCTTTTTGATCCACTTCCTTCAAGGCTTGTTATGAAGACTATGAAGACCATGTTTAAAAACATCTAAAGTCCAAAGACTGAAGAGCCATAATACTATTAAAAAATTTATCTAAGCAGTCTAAACAAAACGTTTCTATTTTCCTTTATTAGATAGGTCCTAGATCTTGGAGAACTTCACTAAGACTTATCCGGTTGAAAATCCACAGGCTGATAATGTGGAAGAAAACGATTTAAGGGAAGGTCGAGAACAAAAGAAGGTACAAAAAAGATTACTGTATATCTCTAGTTTTACATATATATGTTTTGCTACAGCTGGTATGAGTTTAGAGGGAAGAGAACAGAGATTAAAGATTAGAAGAAACACGTAAGAAGGTTATGACTAGTAAAAAGTTTCACGATGGTTAAGATTATGACTAAAAGTATGCCACTTTAACAAAGAATAAGGATTATTAGTGCTCTTGGAAAAGAAATAGGATAATTTTAAGCATAAGTCCAAAGATAGTGGACTATTTTCAGACTTTATTCCATTTTATCATTTTATTTGGTTGAGTCTATATTCATGCACTTCGCATATTTATTCTCATGTAATATTGAGAATATGGATGAAGATAGTAACTATAAGGTTCAATGAGGTTGGCATGTTTCATTTTCCAATTATTTTATGTAGTGATGCTGAATCAATATCACATAATGATCTATTGTTACTTTCAAATAAAGAGGTACCCTTATTCTATGAACTATCTATATGCTTTTCAATTATTTACTTTTTATTGAGTTTGGGAAACATGCATGAAATTTGTGTCCCATGTTGTCCTACTTAATTTTGAATACAAGAACTATATTGTGATCACCGTACATCATTGTTTTCTTTCTGAGGTCTCTTCGATTTTTGGGTGCTTGTGGTGATACATTTGTAGTTTACGTAGTTTGCAATCATGTTTGCTTCCTTGTAGCAGTGACAAAAGTCTATAGAAGCATTCTTGATTCTAGCATTATTTTCATAAATAATCCTCTTCAATTTCAAATTTGTGGTGTCTTTCATATTTAGCATGTTTGTAATCACCAAAGAATCCATCTCCATAGTGTATTTGTCAAAGCCCTTCTCTTCATGCCATTGACAAAAAATCTAGCACCTGATACTTTAGAATATTTATTGCTGCTACATGTGACTGGTTTAGAAAATGTCATGATGAAATTACTATCTTTGAATACACCTCATATCCTTGACTTTTCTTTTCTTTGGTGTATCTACCATCAACATTCAGTTTGTAATCACATGGTGCAGGTTTTTGCCATGTAGTTTGTTTGATAGTAACCACAAGTTGAAGCCTCATGTGTAACATACATTAGGCTAGTTTGCTCTAATATGGAAAGTAGGATACATTGTGCTGCATAACAACCATACTGTTCGAGATAACTTTGTATTTCATTTTCCTAGGAAACTTGTTCTAATACCCAACCTACATGTTGTCCACTTCTTCCATATTTCCAAGCAAACAAAGATGGATACAGTTTGAAAGAATTCTTTTGTGGTCACTATTTTTGGTATTCTGCTTCCTTCAGTTTTGTAACACTCACAGCTTCATTGATGAATAATACCAAGTGAAGCCTCGATGTATATCCAAAGTTTTTTAGTTGCTTCCATTTGAGTAGAAGTGTGTTAAATATAGTCTATAACAAGATTAGCTTAACAATAGAAGTTAACAGAAGAGTGAATCCCAAATCTTGATATTGCTTCATTGAAAGAGAGCTTCCCGTGACGAAGTTTCCAGCCCAGGAAAGAGATTTTGAAAAGAAGTGACTTATGTCATAACTTGTTTAGGAAATTATACCTCTGCATGATGTTCTAGATAAATACAAATTTGATTTGTTAGACTAATGATCATCATTTGTACATTTCCTAATAAATGCATCCCATTGTTCAACTTGTGTAATGTTAATGTTCATCTATTCTTGTACAATACTAATAGGTAAAATACAAGATTGAGTCCATTCATCCCATTTTTCATTCAACATAAAGTCTTTGACACATAGTTTAGCAAGCAGTCATCAAAAGAAACAGTAGGAAGAAGAGCCAATGGACCATTGTTTGTCTAACTTTCCCACCAAAAGTTGAAATTATCATTGTTGATATTCCACTTGATATGTTCTTTTGTTTTGTTCCTTGACCATACCAAGTTTTTCCAAGCTTGAAAATTAGTAGTGAAATTTCTTATCCAGTAAGTTTTGATCTGTTCAAAAGGCATAACGATATCACCAGGAGTCTATTTATTTTGCACAACATGCTTGTTAGCACAATTTTTTGCTTTTCAGCCCATAAAGAGAATTTGTTCTCAATATCCACAACTTACCGGTAAAAATAGTGTTATGCCTGATTTTGGTTCCTTATGCCTGAAAACCGTGTTAAGTTGTGCTAGAGATGTTCTATGTTTCTTAAGGTGAATGTAATTATTTGTGCTAGTGAAATACTTTGGTAAGTTAGTCATGAGATGTATCAATTATGCACGTTCCCTGCAAAAGACTAGCTGATATATATGATTTGTAGACCTCGTGTCTCAATTATCACTATTAAACAAACTATAGTAAGTTTTCTTATAAATGGAGTTAAGTTTTGGTATAAAATATCAAAACATATGATGTCTACCAGCTGTGGTTAATTGGTGATTGTCAAGTTAGGATCTAATACCTGGTAGTGGTTTCAAGTACAACTGCTTTTGTTAAAGGAACAATTATAAGTATATTACAGTCTGATCCTGGAAGAGCTAAAAGTGTGTTTCTACTATTTCTCTTTTGTGTTGCACTTACAGATTAAACCTCCATTCCCATGGAGACACTACTTTCAAAACACACATAGTCTCATCTTTGTGGTTGACAGATTTGATAGCGTCCATGCTGTTGAGGCAAGGGAAAAGCTTCACAGGGTGTTAAATGAGATTATTTTGATATTACTATACTTTTTTGGTGTTAATTAAAGAAGATATATATTAACCACCAACTATTACATCCAAGGGCATGTACCACAAATCCCAAAGGGCAGGCTCAAAAGGTTGTGATACTAGTAGGAGTAGTAGAATCTATAACAACAACAATAGTTACATGATCAAAATGGTAGGCACCATATGTCACACCCCGAGGCTACCCCCTGGGCGCAAACACGAGACCTAGGATCACGAGTGACCCCAGGCTAACCCTGTTGGAATACTATAAGCGTACTTAAAGATAACTGAATTAAGAAAGTACTGTGCGGAAGCTTTGAACATCATGTAAACTGAAAGGATGGGAAACACCCATTAATATCTAAATAAATGAACTGTTAGTTTAATGACAATTGAAATATCATACTCCAAAGCTAAAACTAAATCTAACTATGTCTGAAATAAAGCCTCTAACTGACTAGAAATGATGGGACATGCCCTAGCTAAATGTAGCAAAACCTGAAACTAAAGACTGAAAAAAGAAAGATAATCATGTTAATCGTCCTCGAAGAATGAGGACTTACCACTGAAACTACTGAACTGGAGATCGGGAACCGATCTATGTGTGATCTGAATGCTGGGGATGTGAACCTACATCATGAGAAGATGTAGCACAGAGTATGCGTCAATACTTGAATGGTACTGAGCAACTAGGATTGAATAACGCTGAACAAAGCATATAACTGAGCAAATATATAAGATAAGCATGATACTATATTGGATATACTGAACATGAACTAACTGAATGCAATGACAAAGTTTATAACATGATCAAACTGAATACTGAACTATAACTGATAACTTGGTCAATGCACTAGAATATGACTGTGGGAGCTACTAATAAAAGAGATAAAACCACATGAGCTACATATGGAGTCCGATGTATACGCCACATTGAGAGGAACCAATATACCCTGCCAGAGGAATATAGGCATCACGGGTGTGATTATTAAATGGATGCCCACAGAGGGGACTTACAACCTACGGGGGCACGTAGTTCTGGGACTTAAGGGTGACTGACCCTAGTCTAACTCGGTATAAAGCCTACTCGCAAATGAATATATGAAATTTATAACATAACTAAAGTAATCTGGATAGATGAATAATCTGACATGCAAATCTGATAATGCAACATGTATATTTGATAATGAAACATTCGAAACTGAGGCATGTATATCTGTTTATCTGTCCTAGCTAATGCAATTCATGATCTAAAATAACTACATAACTAGGGTTCTAAGTTTATCCATGAATCTGGAAAAAAACAATACTACTACATTATAATCTAATTGGGAACATTAAAATAACTAATTCATAATAATTTGTTGTAATTTTAGAAACCCTAGGTCTAGATAGTATGGAGGAAATCAAGAATCTGATTGAATTCTAGAGACCTAATGGCTGAAAAGAACCCACTAGTGAAATCCCACATACCTAGTGACGATATTCATGGAGAAATCTTTCGATATCGAGGTTGGAACTAGAGGAAACCTTGTTGCATTCTTGGAGACATCTATCACCTGAATTTTATTCTTTTGATCTAAGTTTCGCTTGATTTAGGTGAATGATCGATTAGGTTAAGTTCTTATTAAGTTACTAGGCTAAAATTAATCAAAAGTACATAGTTTAGGGGTTAAACAACATAGTTTAGGGGTCCAACGGTCACGACCCGAGAGCACCCCCAAGTCGCGACACGGAGTGCTTGACCTCTCGGAGGTCTAATACAAGCCTCTTAGCAATCATTCATCGCATAGACACTAAAAACCATAAGGAATTTAAAACTTTCTTCACACACGAAGAATACTTTCATTAAATAACAAGCAGAAGACTTTCTAGACTTTATACATGATGTCTCAAAACCATCTAATACTTGAATACAACATTGGGAGTAAGCCCTTACAAGACTTAAATAAAATACTAGAAATACATCCAAAGGGACACGTAGGGTATTGTCCTCGACTCTATAAGGACTCACCAAGTCTTCATCTTCAACACTTAGAAACCTATCAAGTAGCCATGACATGTCACCATCTCCCAATCCCTACACTTTAGTCAAAAAGGGAAAGAAAGAGGTTAACACAATTAAGTACCAAGTATGGAGATGATGCAAAAACATGCTAAAAAGGACATTTATTGGAGAAACATGCTTTATGTCATTTGATAAAACTTCATGAAAACACAAATCTAAGAGGCATAATACAAGTCAACATTTACTTATAAGACCATAGCCAACCATACACATACTTAACGTAAATCCATATACAACCCATGCTTAACTTTAAGAGAACACATGTCATTTCATTACCATAGGACCTCTACCTAATATAACCTTAAGACACACTTGAGTAAGACAAGAAGTGACCGCCCATACAACCTCTTCAAGCACACTTAAGTGTTCCTCAAGATAACCTTAGATAAGGACATTTCCTTTACAACATAACATCAATAGACCAACATTCTTTAAGAAACCATTTAGGAGACATTCAAGCACATAAGGGGACTTTCACATAATGGTCGTTAGACTTAGGGAACTCACTTTAGTATCTTCTAGGCCTACTCGTGCCATGTATAGGTAGCATCCCATACTAACCTACACTTTGTAGAACCTATCCAATACTAGAGTGCACATTTCATATGATGGGAATAGGCATAACTGACATAGACCATACTAGCTAGGCATGGAATCCGGCATCATAAATCCCACGCCGTGGAGGGTGTTCTACTTGCCAAGGGTAGAACTAGTAAGCAACCCATGTGGGCACATGGTTTTAGGGGATGTCCACGGAAGTTCATTGTGCCTAATCTCATACTCAACTAGGCCGCCTTCCTAACCACACCCACTCGGTGCTAGCCTTGTTTCCCATAGAGTATTCAATCACATATGTACTAGAGAGGGTTCTTTTTCAAGTTCAACCAACTCATAGTACCTCAACCCAACAAAGACCCCATTTCTTAGTCATAGCCAATCGAGGTTCATAAGGATAGCTCATTTAACTTTCTTAGATAAGGGTTCTCATGCCGTTTCGGCTCCATCCATCTCTTAGTCTATCATTATACTCAAGAGGGGAATATCTCCCTAAGGCCCATTCTTCAAGGTTATACATTTACTTAGGAATCTAGACTTATGAAAGGGAACCTTTTCTTAGTTCTGCCGATTCAAGTCTTGGCCTAGAATTCTTCTTTGAGCATTTATAGAAAGGGCACCATTTCTTAGTTCTAGCCCACTTCACATATTGATGCATTCAAGACGTTAAATAACAAGAAGAGACACTTTAGTCTACTAACCAAGTCACAACATTATCATTTGAGGACACTTCATAATCCAACATCAATCACATATATACCTCATGAGAAATCATACTTTTAGATCACAATGCTATCCACTCTACATCGGATCATCACAAGATCACATAAACTCATTCATATCATATCTTCACATGTAGCTTCACATAAAACTTTACATGTAGCTTCATATAGAACTTTACATTTAGCTTCATTTATATATATATTAACACAAGAAAACAACAATACTCATATAATTCCCTTCATGGCCACAATCATAATTCTAGAGCAACAAGCAACACTTCCACCAAAGGTGGATCCAACCTGATAACAACATGGATAGCATGCATCGCGTAAAAAGCATTAGAGGAGCTTGATGGACACAAAATCAAGAAGTACAATGTGTGGAAGGTCCATCTAAGTGAAGAGAAAGAAGAAATAGGCCATATGTGCATTGGTCATCTCATAATTTCAAGAATTTACAAAAGAAGACAACCAAACAAGACCCTTACCTCATTAAGGGTAAAATTGTCAAATAAGTGTCTTTTATTTTGTTAGTATAAATAGTAGTCTCTTTTATTTTGGAAGACTTAGAATATATGGATTTTGATTGTGAAATTGAACAAACTCTTTCAAGAGTGTAGTTTAAGGGTGAAATCCCTTTAGGATAGCTTAGCTTAGTGTAGCTTAATTTAGATTAGTGATGGGTGGATTCTCATTGTTGATTTAGGACTTCTTTAACCTTGATTTCACTTGAGATTGCTCATTTGTGGTTTTCAATTTTGAGTTGTTTCTTTTCGAATTCAAGTTTCTCTTCTTCCTTGGTTTGATTGTTTATTCAATTGTCTTTCTTTCTTCTCTTCTCATCTCTTATTTCTCCTATATCTTACTTTTGTGTTGTTTCATTCCGCATTTTATTTCAATTGGTTTCATCCCCAATTGGAACCCTTATCACAACCTAAGAAACAATTATAGCAATATTAAGAGATCAAGCCATCTTACCACCTTTCAATGGCCATAAGCCACAATACTCAATTCCATGCCAATTATACAATATTCATCAAGTTCGGTTAACTTTACGTCTTTCCATAGCTATCTTCATCGTCCTCATATTCAAACAATTAACAATACAATAACAATGATAATAACAACATTCAACTATACAAGCTAAGCTAAGCAATACCCAAAAACCAACATAAAGGTTAAATCCCAATTTATGACCATTCAAGGCTACTACCTAACATTATACAATTTAATAACAATTTCCAACAATTCAACATAGCTTAGAGCATATGAGAACAGCCCACATCAAACCACTCAATAATCCTTCATCAATTTTTCAAAATCAATAGATCCACTTTAGGCCAAATTTAGAGAATTTGAGAACACATGGGTTCATGAAGGTTTCTTTCTTAAAACCATCAATGAACATCAATAATAACATAAATCATCATTAAAAATTATTTAATGCAAGAACCCATGCTTAGAATTCGAAATAGGGTTTTGTGTATTTGAAAAACCCTAGCTCCCACTTATTTTTCTTCTTCCTTGAGTTAGAGAGAAATATAGAGAGAGAGAACTTTGGGATTTGATTTGGGGAAATAATGAGTGAATGACTTGATAAAAAGGCTTAAAACCTTATATATTTTTCAAATAAGTCATTTAAAATCAACCCCACATAATAAAACATTAAAACGAAATTACCAAAAAACCCCAACTTGAGGCAGCCCGTCAGGGACCACGCCCAACTAAACGGGTCGTGAGGGGCACCACGGCTCGTGGTGGTCCCCGTGGTCCCTTGACCAGTGAGCCTCTCCACCATGTCAATCCTTCAAGGGCCCAAGGCACCTTCACGAGGGCTCCCACGATCCGTGGTGCACACCACGAGTCGTGGTGGAGCTCGTGAAGATGAGGCAGCACCTAGGCAAAGTTGCCTTGCCTCCCTTGAGACCAATGGATCTTCACGCCCAACTATACGGACCGTCTAGGGCACCACTGTTCGTGGTGTTGCCCGTGGTCTTTGGGACTGTGAGCAGCCAACTTGGGACAGCCTTAGCTTTTTGGCTAAGGCTTGCCCCTTTTGGCTTGGCTCCTTGTCTAGCACCCTCAACCAACCTAGGGTAGGTCTCATAGCATAGAGTCTAACACGTGTCCTGACTCCTCAAAACTATTCAAACTAAGCATCAAAAGCCAAAACTTATCATTTAAACAAGATAACCGCTACAAAAAAAACATCAGAGGCTCTAGTTCTTCCTATTTCATTTTTAGGGTCGTTACATTATTCCCCACTTGGGAACATTCGTCCTCGAATGACACTTAAACACTTTTCAAGGAAAACGACCAAAGTAAACAGCCCATACTCATGCATACCATAATATAAACCATACACATAATAAGGAGGAACATCACTCCACATTAAAGTCCCACAATAACTTTATGCAATTCAAGAAAGTAGGCACAACATCTACTAACTCCTTATGCATCATCTTTACCTTTTCTTCATGCTATTGGAGGAACTTCCTTCTCCAATTCACATCATGCTCATTCAAACATCATCAAGCACATCATGCAAATTTCTCATCAATGCACAATTATGCAACATTTACCTTAAGGCACATTTAAGCAATTCTCTCATAAAGGCTTCATATGCAACTTCTCAATAACACATAAGGCATGCCAAGCAAGTCAACTCATGCAACATTTAGGCAAATCATTATAGATGCACATCATCATGAGGAACATAACTTTATGAAAACTCACTTTCCCACTTTAACAAGAATTCATTTAAATCATGCATAATAAAAGGAGACCATGGAAAACTCTTTTTTCACCTAAGACTCCAAGACATGCTACAAGCTTCTAGGAACTCTTTGTTTTAGGCTTGAATAGTCACATAAAGAAAAGGTAAGGATATCAACACTCCTCAACCCCCTCACTACTCAACATACCATGCCCCACTTAAGGGTAAACCAAGCTAAGGTCAACATGGACATGCCATAAGAATCTCAAGGGAAAGACCATCAATCTTTCCAAAAACCATTCTCACCCAACTCTTCAATTCCATAAACCTCTTGTAATGAGAACACCTTTCAAGCCTAACTCATGACTACCAAAGATTCTCAAAAAGCCTTACCATAAAGACACAACATCCCCGACTTAGAAGGAACTCATACTAACTCTTTCAATTTCACCTCTTTCCACCCTATGGTAGGATCACCACAACACTAAACTTCCATACTCATCACACCTATGCCCTTTAAAACACCACACTCCATCATCTTTTTCAACATACCTCAACTCACAAATCTAAGTTGGATTCTACCAATAACACACAAAACCATAAAGCAACCCATCCAACCTAGAGTCATCATCACAACCTTCTGCACCACCTTCATCAAGTCACAAAGCCATAGTTGGCATCACAACCAACCTATTCCTCTCCCTCCAACCCTTGCAACAACAACATCTCAAAGGTCACACTGTAAGGACCATCACATAATGAACAAGGGAAGACATTATAGAGAGAAACTCCATGGCACGACTAAAAGAATGAAGAAGTGAAACTTCCTTAGCACCCAATAGCTTCCCATTCATAATGTGGCACGCTTCACATTATGAACAAGACTCTACTAGATGTGGTTTGAGACAATCTAAGACCATTTCCGGGAACC
>NW_006239123.1:1149113-1161613 GCF_000226075.1 Solanum tuberosum
AAAAAGGACATTTATTGGAGAAACATGTTTTATGCCATTTGATAAAACTTCATGAAAACACAAATCTAAGAGGCATAATACAAGTCAACATTTACTTCTAAGACCATAGCCAACCATACACATACTTAACGTAAATCCATATACAACCCGTGCTTAACTTTAAAAGAACACATGCCATTTCATTACCATAGGACCTCTACCTAATATAACCTTAAGACACACTTGAGTAAAACAAGAAGTGACCGCCCATACAACCTCTTCAAGCACACTTAAGTGTTCCTCAAGATAACCTTAGATAAGGACATTTCCTTTACAACATAACATCAATAGACCAACATTCTTTAAGAAACCATTTAGGAGACAATCAAGCACATAAGGGGACTTTCACATAATGGTTAGGCAACTCACTTTAGTATCTTCTAGGACTACTCGTGCCATGTATATGTAGCATCCCATACTACTACCTACACTTTGTAGAACCTATCCAATACTAGAGTGCACATCCCATATGATGGGAATAGGCATAACCGACATAGACCATACTAGCTAGGCATGGAATCCGGCGTCATAAATCCAACGTCGTGGAGGGTGTTCTACCTGCCAAGGGTAGAACTAGTAAGCAACCCATGTAGGCACATGGTTTAGGGGATGTCCAAGGATGTTCATTGTGCCTAATCTCATACTCAACTAGGCCGCCTTCCTAACCACATCCACTCGGTGCTAGCCTTGTTTCCCATAGAGTATTCAATCACATATGTACTAGAGAGGGTTCCTTTTCAAGTTCAACCAACTCAAGGTACCTTTTCCCAAGAAAGGCCCCATTTCTTAGTCATAGTCAATCGAGGTTCATAAGGATAGCTCATTTAACTTTCTTAGATAAGGATTCTCATGCCGTTCCGGCTCCACCCATCTCTTAGTCTATCATTATACTCAAGAAGGGAATATCGCTCTAAGGCCCATTCTTCAAGGTTATACATTTACTTAGGAATCTAGACTTATGAAAGGGAACCATTTCTTAGTTCTGCCGATTCAAGTCTTGGCCTAGAATTCTTCTTTTAGCATTTGTAGAAAGGGCACCATTTCTTAGTTCTAGCCCATTTCACATATTGATGCATTCAAGACGTTAAGTAACAAGAAGAGACACTTTAGTCTACTAACCAAGTCACAACATTATCATAGCTAAGAGCGTATGAGAACAGCACACATCAAACCACTCAATAATCCTTCATCAATTATTACTCAAAATCAATAAACCCACTTTAGGCCAAATTTAGAGAATTTGAGAACACGGGTTCATGAAGGTTTCTTTCTTAAAACCATCAATTAACATAAAAAATAACATAAATCATCATTAAAAATAATTTAATGCAAGAACCCATGCTTAGAATTCGAAATAGGGTTTTCTGTATTTGAAAAACCTTGAAAACCTTTTGATTGGGCTCCTTGAAAGAAATAATAATCAAGGATAAAGGATCCCCATACCTTTTCTAAGATTTCCCAAGAAATTTGATGAAGAAAGCCTTGAATCCAAAACCCTAGCTCCCACTTATTCTTCTTCTTCCTTGAGTTAGAGAGAAATATAGAGAGAGAGAACTTTGGGATTTGATTTGGGGAAATAATGAGTGAAGGACTTGATAAAAAGGCTTAAAACCATATATATTTATCAAATAAGTCATTTAAAATCAACCCAACATAATAAAACATTAAAACGAAATTACCAAAAAACCCAACTTGAGGCAGCCCGTCAAGGACCACGCCCAACTAAACGGATCGTAAAGGGCACCACGGCTCGTGGTGGTCCCCGTGGTCCCTTGACCAGTGAGCCTCTCCACCATGTCAAGCCCTCAAGGGTCCAAGGCACCTTCACGAGGGCTCCCACGATCCGTGGTGGAGCTCGTGAAAATGAGGCAGCACCTAGGCAAAGTTGCCTTGCCTTCCTTGAGACCGAGGGATCTTCACGCCCAACTATACGGACCGTCTAGGGCACCACTAGTCGTGGTGTTGCCCGTGGTCTTTGGGGCAGTGAGCACCCAACTTGGGACAGCCTTGTTTTTTGGCTAAGGCTTGCCTCTTTTGGCTTGGCTCCTTGTCTAGCACCCTCAACCAACCTAGAGTAGGTCTCATAGCATAGAGTCTAACACGTGTCCTGACGTTGACTCCTCAAAACTCTTCAAACTAAGCCTCAAAAGCCAAAACTTATCATTTAAAAAAGATAACCGCTACAAAAACACATGAGAGGCTCTAGTTCTTCCTATTTCATTTTTAGGGTCGTTACACCAACGCATAAGGAAAAGACCAAACGACCCCTGATTTAAAAGATGTCGGGACCAACCGACGGACCTGATCCATGGACCTTGGTCCCTTCTATGGTCCGTCCGGGTCAGTCGTTGACTCGCTTCAGAGGCTGGAAACTGGGGAATCTGAACTACGGACTTGGTCCACGCTCCGTGGTCCCACCTACGGTCCGTAAGTCCTAGAGTGGTTCGGGACTTAGCTGAATTTTTCTACGACATGGGGAATCTGAATCACTAACCTGGTCCACAGACTGTGGTCCTACCTACGTTTCGTAGGTCCTGGCGTGGTTCTAGACTTAGCTGAATTTTCCTAGGGACTTGAGGAGTCTAAATCACGGACCATGGTCCTACCTACGGTCAAGATTTGGGTGAAAAATTCTGGTGTTCTCAGAAGGGAGTTGCAGGTGGCCTACCACGAACCCCACCTATGGTCCGTGGGTCACCCTACTGTTCATAGGTGGCACCGTTTGTGGCAGTTGCAACTTCTGGAATCTACATTTCTGGTCTGTTTAGAACACGGGGTGTTGCGTTATATCCCCCTTGGGAACATTCGTCCTCGAATGAAGACTAAACCAAAATCTGCTATATTCCTTTTCATGTTTTTCCACCAAAAGTCTTCCCGCAAATAACGGTACGTCTTAGTGGCACCTTGTAAAACCCCAGATTTGAGAAAGGAAAAAAATTCCTAATTTTCAGAAGTTGCAGGTGCCACAGACGTAAGCCAACTACGGATCATCAGTCGATTGACGCCTGTCAGTCAGCTCCGTCGATGGGCATATCAACTTTCATTCTTCAATCATGAACAACGGTCGACCAGTACGGATCGTCAGTCGACTGACTGCCAGTCAATCAGCTCCGTCTATGGGTCAATCAGCTCCGTCGATGGGTCAGTCAACTTTCAGTCTTCAGTCGCGAACGACGGTCGACCAGTACTGACCATCAGTCGACTCACGGCCCGTCAGTCTGCTCCATCCATGGGTGAGTCAACTTTCAGTCCTCAGTCGCCAATGACGGTCGACCTGTACGAACCGTCAGTTGACTCACGGCCCGTCAGTTAGCTCCATCAATGACTCTGACAACTTTTAAGTCAAGGGTCTTTTGGTCTTTTCCTTGTTCGTTTGGCTCCTAAACTATGCCATTTAGACCCTAAATTATGAGGTTTTAGTCGGCTTAAGACTAGAAACATAACTAGAACTTACCTTAGTCAAAATCATTGATCAAAACTTAAAAAATTAGAAGTGTCAGAAGAGAAATTGGCGACCAACCCTAGTTCAAGAATGCAACAAATTTCCTTCAGTTCCAGCCCTGAAATCGAAGGATTTCTCCGTGGAATTCGTCACCAGGTATGTGGGATTTCACTAGTGGGTTCCTTTCGCCCATTAGGTCCCTAGTTTTAAGTCAGATTCTTGATTCCTTCAATATCATCTAAACATAGGGTTACTTAAATGTTAGAATTGTTGGGTTTTAGCTGTTAGAATGATCCAAATCAGATTATTATGTTATTATTCAGTTTATTGCATGAATTTCAGAACCCTAGTTATGTAGTTCTTTAGTTCTTGAATTATACATGCTAGGACAGATATTTCATCTCTTTCAACTATACATGCCTCAGTATATGAATGTGTCATTATCAATTTATTACTGTGTATTCTCAGTCCGCATGTCATTTTGAGCTATCCAGCGAATCACAGAAATTCAGTCATAATATATTAATCACTTAATCCACAAGGAGAAGCATAATACCAAGTTCGACTAGGGTTCAGCGTACCCAAATAGTCCCAGAACTATGAGCTACGTAGGTTGTAAGTCCCCTCTGTGGGCATTATTTTAGTGATCATGCCAGCATGCTTCTATACCTTTGGCAGGGTGTGTTGGGTCCTCTCAATGGGGCGTATACATCGGACTCCACATTTAGCTCATGTGGTTTTATTATTCGTTATTAGTAGCTCCCACTGTTTAGTCAGATTCCATTGCATTGACCACATTTCAGTGCAGTTCAGTATTCAGTCTCAGCATGTTATAATTGGTCATTGCATTCAGTTAGCTCAGTATCTATATCATGTTCAGATTATGCTATAGATTTATTGCTTGTTAAGTTATATGTTTATTTCAGCTTTACTCTATCCTTCATACTCAGTACCTTCCAAGTACTGACGCATACTCTGCGCTAGAGTAAAGCTGATATAAACGTATAATTGAACAAGCAATAAAGCAAGAGCATAATCTGAACATGATATAGATACTGAGCTAACTGAAAACAATGACCAAATTATAACATGCTGAGATTGAATACCGAACTGTACTGAAATGTGGTCAATGCAATGGAATCTGACTGAACTGTGGGAGCTACTAATAACGGATAATAAAACCACATGAGTTGAATATGGAGTCTGATCTATACGCCCCATCGAGAGGACCCAATATACCCTGCCAGAGGTATAGAGGCATGATTGGTGTGATCACTAAACGGATGCCCACATAGTGGACTTGCAACCTATAGGGGCACGTAGTTCTAGGACTTGAGAGTGGCTAACCCTATTCCAACTCGTTATAAATCCTACTTTAGTTATAACATAACTAAAGTAATCTGGATAGCTCAATTATCTGACATGCAAATTTGAAAATGCAACATGTATATCTAATAATGAAACAGTCGAAACTAAGGCATGTATATTTGTTTATCTGTCTTAGCTAATGTAATTCATGAACTAAAAGAACTACATAACTAGGGTTCTGAGTTTATGCATGATTCTGAGCAAAAACAATACTACTACATGATAATCTGACTAGGAACATTAAAAAACTAATTCATAATAATCTGCTAAAAATGTAGAAACCCTGGGTCTAGATAATATGGAGGGAATCAAGAATCTGACTGAATTCTAAGGACCTAATAGGTGAAAGGAACCCACTAGTGAAATCGCACATACCTGGTTACGATATTCACGGAGAAATCTTTCAATTTCGGGGCTGGAACTGGAGGAAACCTTGATGCATTCTTAGAGAAAGCTATTTCCTAAATTCTCTTCTTTTGCTCTAAGTTTTGCTTGATTTAGGTGAATGATCGATTTGGGTTAGTTATAATTAAGTTACTAGTCTAAAACTAACCAAAACTACGTAGTTTAGTGGTTAAACGACCTAGTTTAGGGGTCCAACGCATAAGGAAAAGACCAAACGACCCCTGACTTAAAATCTATCGGGACCAATCGATGGACCAGGTCCACTGACCGTGCTTCCAGCTACGGTTCATCCCGTTCAGTCGTCGACTGGCATAAGAGGCTAGGAACTGGGGAGTCTGAACCACGGACCTGGTCCATGGACTGTGGTCCCACCTACGATCCGTAGGTCCTGGCGTGGTTCAGGACTTAGCTGAATTTTCCCGGGGACTTGGGGAATCTGAACCATGGACCTGGTACATGGATCGTGGTCCTACCT
The DNA here is from genome assembly GCF_000226075.1 of Solanum tuberosum. Classification (NCBI taxonomy): domain Eukaryota; kingdom Viridiplantae; phylum Streptophyta; class Magnoliopsida; order Solanales; family Solanaceae; genus Solanum; species Solanum tuberosum. The sequence continues at coordinate 1,154,843 of NW_006239123.1, forward strand.
ATGGTCTGTAGGTCCTGGCGTGGTTCTGGACCTAGCTGGATTTTCCTAGGGACTTGGGGAGTCTGAACCACGGACCTAGTCCATGAACTGTGGTCGTACCTATGGTCTGTAGGTCCTGGCGTGGGTCAAGACTTGGCTGAAAAATTATGGGGTTCTGGGAATGGAGAATAAGGTGGCCAACCACGGATCCCACGTACGATTTGTGGGTCACCCTACGCTCCGTAGGTGGCACCGTTGGTAGCACATGCAACTTCTGGAATCTTCATTTCTGGTCTGTCTAGAATACAGGGTGTTACACCATATTGACTATTTCTTGACCTATTCAATAAACTATGTAGGTAGTACTTTCCGCTTTATAAGCCAGGGTGCCTTAAGTGTATATTTTGGATCATGATAAAAAAAAAATCTAGTGGAGTAGGTCGTGGGGATTGGGTACCCATGAACGCTAACTTTTCAGCCAATAAGTTCAGCTCCCAATAAACATGGTGAACAGGTGGATTATGCAGTTAAGTACAAGTACCTGCAATCATTATTAAGATGTGAGTAAAGCTCATTTGGTGTTGTAAGCATTTGTATAACATCTAAGAAGTCTGCTTCAATTTGTAATGGCTACAGGTGGTAAGACTTGGCCTAAAGTCCTTGCAGTAGAGAACGCATTTCAACAAAAGCTTTGGATTCTTTTGGGATTGTTCCAGCAAGTCGAGAATCCTATTACTCAAAGCTAAATGTTTGTTTAGTTTATTTTGTTGGTTCAATCACTCATATGTGAATAATTCTATCCCTTTCTTGGATTTTGTTATCTCTTTTACTCTAGACCATTCATAGTCATATTTAAGTCTCCTTTATATTATTTGATTTTGTGGCTGGCTCGAGGGTCTTAACTTTTATCATGTAACGGAGCTAGCATATTTACTTTTGTGTTTTTTGCATCTGTTTGATGTTTGTAATGAATCAACTTACTTCATCATAATATTTAATTAAATTTAAATACAAAATAATTTTCAGTAGCAACAATATTCTTGCGGATATAATCTGCCACAATTATTTATTTAAATTTATTCGTTCATATAATTAAATTTCAGCAATAAAATTATGAAGGCGAAATGAAACTTCCAGTAATTATTTTTTTTAAAAACATTAAAATCATATTGTAGCGGTCGAAAACTTCAACGTATCTTTTTTTTTTTTAAAAACATTGAAATTATGTTGTGGAGTTTTCTAGATCCCCATAATAATTTCTTTTTTGGTAACATTATGATATATTGTGGGAGTTTAAAAATTCCTGCAATACTTTTATCGAAACATAAATATTATATTGTGAGGGTTCTAAACTGCCACTGATTAATTTTAAAAACCCACCACAAATTCAAAATAAATTTTGTGGCAAACGTCATGGAGATTGAAAAAAACTGCCGTTGTATGCCCATCTCAAGGCTAATTGTTGACCTTTTAAAAATGGCCACAATTCTTTTGTTGCAGTTAAAAACCGTCAAAACTTGACAAAAAACGTGCCACAATTTAAAAGTTTTTTCGTAGTGTCTTTGAGATGGATGGTAAGTTTGAATCTCTTCAAGATCTTCTTCTCGCCTCTAACTTTTAGATGGACAACCTCAAAGAGACTATGGAAAGAATCTGGGACACTGTAAAGGAAAAAAGTGTTGATGTGGCTATGATTCGTCTAAATCTAGATCATATCATCAAGGAGGCTGTCAAAGTAGCAAATCATGTTCAAGCAACCACTGGCACTATTTCTACATCTATTTCCAATCCATTTTCCACCTTGAAGACTGCCACTGTCATCTGTCAACACTCTCACTTATTTTCTTGTAATTTCTTGGAAATCATTGTTAATGGTTGTTGTTAAGACTTTATGCGCATTTGTTTTTGGTAATATTTTTGCCATAATATGTAATATGGCATAAGCCAAAGTAGTTGGATATTTTGTTTTTGGTTTGTTATAAACTGCTTTTGTTTGCTTGTCTGGCTCTGTTCTATGTGTATGCATGTATCTTGTGCTATATTTGTTTTGTTCTTCCCTTTTGTTGATGTCAAAGGGGGAGAATTATAGCCAAACAACCAACAACTAACTTAGTGGAGGTAAACTACGCCTGATAGTCAACTTAGTTGGTCAATTCAAAAATTAATAAACTCAGGATGAGAAAACTATCAAATCTCCTCAAAAAGGAAAGTTGACTATATATGATAAATTGTGTTCATCAAAAGGGGGGATATTGTTAGTATTATTTTTGATGATATATGTGCAGGACCACATTACTAAATGGCAAGCTACTGAAAAGAATAAAGGAAGAAACAAAATCTCCTACGGGTAAAGATCTATTAACGGATAGCTCATTGAACAAAGATCTCCTAAGAATGCTATTAAGGAAAATATCAATACAAGCACATTTTTAGGATTATAAATTGACATTAACATTATATGAAGAAAGTTAAATTAAAATGAGTTGTTGTAAATCAAACAAATCAAGGAAGATCTCAAAGAGTTATAGATTGACAAATCCCCGTAAATGCTTTTGAAGATTATTAAAGTTTATTTATACTTTAACTTATTCTTGGAAACATGATTCCCTTTACTTTTCCAAGGATCAAGTCACTTGGGTTTCCTTTACCTTCAAATCACTTAGGTTTCCAAGGAAACATGATTCTTGGGTTTCTTTTTCCAAGGATCAAATCGTCTCTATAAAAAGAAAGAAGTTGCTGAAGATTAATATACTTGATGCATGGACCTTCTTACATTCTCATCTACTTTTAGCAAATATTGTTTTTATGAGTGAATTAATGTGTAATAGGAAAAGAAAACATAAACTTAGTTTGGTGAGGCCTTTTATCAAAGGATTGAAATGAAAGGAAAAGAGAGAGTTTGGTGTAGACTTAGGATCTGTATGTGTAACCATTTCAATAGCACAAAGCTAGAACAGAACACCCTTGCAACCCAAGGGGACTAGAAAAGGATCAATATTGGATTCCAATTGGTATAAAAACATTAAGTGTTGATTTTCCTTGGAAATTGGATTCCCTTTCCTTTTCCAAGAATCAAATTTCTTGGGTTGCCTTTACATTGAAAGAAGCCTTCATCGTTTCTATAAAAAGCAAGTTGTTGAAGATCAATTACTTGATGACTTAACCTTCTTACAATTCTCATCTACTTTTAGCAAACATTGTTTTTTCTGAATGAATTACAATGTAACAAAAAAAAAAGCAAAGAGAAATTAGTTTGGTGTGTCCATGTATCAAAGGATTGAAAAGAAATAAAAAGCAAGAGTTAAGGGTATATTTAGGATCTATACTTGTAACCACTTAAATATTACAAAGCTAGAAGAGAACAGTCTTGCAACCCAAAGGGACTGGAGTAAGATCAATTTTGGATCCAAACCAATATTAAAAAAATCATGTGTTTAATTTCCTTACTACACTTAGCTTACTACCTTAATTTTTAATTACTATCTAGTTGACTGCTAAAATAGTTAGTTAACAAAAAAAAGTTTTACAGATTAATTCACCCCGGCCCCCTATCTTGCACTCTCATCTTTAATATCAATATGGAAATATTTAGCTTAAGATATTGGAAAAAGTAAATTAAAAAGATATGTGCTCAAGATATGTATAGAATTTACTAAACCTTTAGTTAAAAAAAAATACATACGTAAGCTTTTATTTTGTGAAGATGAGTGCTCCAAAGTTAGAACTTCACATATCATTTTTTTACAGTTTCAACTCTTTATATACAACTATGCCTCCGTCTTAATAAAATTAAGAATACTATAAGAACTGTCACCAATCAATTTAAAAGCACCTCATTCAATATATTCATTTATATAGTGATGAAAAATATAGTGAACTAGGGACAGATGTAGGCTATAATATATGCATACAACCTTTGCCAAAGGTATTGTAATCCCATGTGTTATTTCTTAATCAGATTTTTCCTCTAACGTTCTTATTTAAAAGGATACTTTCTTGACAGAAAGTAGTAGCTCTAAAGTAATGGAAGGGTCTTTAAGAAACAAAATTGTTGAAAAAGGATTATGTATTGAGGAATAAAGGTGGATATAATGAAAAAAATAGTGGAATTTTCTTCTAATCTTAGTTACACATTGAGGCATAAAGTGGAGGGCTTGGATCCAGGGTCTTCTATATAAAAATGTATCAATGAAATTAAAAAGTGATCTTTATAGAGTCGTGGTTTTGTGTTTCTTGTAAGTGGTGGAGTGTTACCCAATCAAGAAATCCAATGTTAAGAAGATGTATGCTGCAGTAATGAGGATGTTGAGATGGATGTGTGGGAATACAAAGAGTGATAAAATAATCAATGAGGATATTTGGGATAAGGAAAGAGTGATCTCCATGGTGGATAAGATGAGGGAAAGAAAGTTGAGATAATTTGTACATGTTAAAAAGGGAATGCACAACGGCCCTAGTTAGGAGATGCACAAATGCCCCGGTTAGGAGATGTGAGAGGTTGGTTATATTACATATTAGGAGAGGTAAAGGTAGATTGAAAAAGTATTGGGGTGAGGTATTACAAGTTCGATAAGTATTTATTGCTTGGGAGGATTTTTATTTGGCATCAAGAGCATATAGTATTTAAAAAGAGTATGAAAATAAAACAACCAGTATAAAAGATTGTGATGCTTTAGTTACACAATATATGAAAAGAATAACATTATGTTTTAGGATTTTTTAATCATAGTGCATGTTATTAAGGGCATTTATGTATTTTCTTAATTTAGTGAACCCTAGTAGTATAAATAGAGTAGGATTAGTATTATTGGGGTAGACAATATTTTTCGGTGAATACTCTAGTAGGTGAGTTTTATAGGTTTTATTTTTATCTCTTTATTGGATCTTTCTTGAATATATTTTGGTAAGATTATTCATGTATGAGTTGAATTTAATCTTGTAATAACTTGTTCAAATTAGAAAGTTGTTCTTTAATTACTTCAAAAGAGGCATTGTTTTATTTCTTCTTTATGTTTAATACGTATTTTATTTCTTATTTCTTCTTTAATTACTTCAGAATATCTAGAATGTCTTAGGGATTTCAAATATGAATTTGGGTTCATTTGGTATAGATTTGAACTACTTTTGAGTTAAAATTCAGACCTATTTCGAGGAAGAAGAAGATGAAGATTTCAGAAATAGCCAGATTTGTGAAAATTATAAAGTGGGTGTATTAAATTCTTGTTCTTATCAGTAAAATTTTGATGAGATTTCGTGGATTTTTTGGGGGAATTCTAACTTGATTATGTCAAATAAATTGAGCAAAAATGTGAGAATCTTGAAGATCAATGCTTAAAATCCTGAAATTTCATTAATAACCTCTTTTGTGTTGTGACTACTTTGTTGTCTATATTTAAAATTTAGTATTTTAGTTCGTGTTTTTCTTATTCTTCCCTTGAATTTTATAATTAGAGTACAATTCATATTATTTCATACTAGCGTTATCTAGTTTTATGTTTGTATTTCATTTCATTGCAATTTGTTTCTTCCTTTTCTCTTTTGGTTGTGTGGTGTGTTTATTTTATTCCTAGATCTTTAGTGTTTTTTTCATTTGTTAGTCACATAAATGCCATTCTGAACCAATACTCGTAAGCTTATTTTGTCCTTATTTGAGATTGTAGAACTATGAAGAGACTAAGGGATACCCTGTGAAATCATTTGAGTCTGGGTCTAAAGCTCGTAACTTTTGAGTGTATACTCGAGTGGAAATAAAAATGAGTGCAATAATTTGAGTGATGCAGGTGAGAGAGAAACCTGTGAGGTTTATTATTTTAACTAACAACTTTTTGTTGTTAATTATATCTTACACTGTTCTAATTCTTATAGATTTTACTGTGAATAATTCTATAATAATTATAGTGGTGCTTTTACAAGAAAGGGAAAGCGTGGGCCTAATATAAATTTGACTATATTTGAAGTTATTTTTGAGGGATGCAAGAGTGGTTGCACTTTTTGTTGCACCTTAGGTGTAGATAAATTGTGTTATATCAACTTCTTGGATCCATCTTTGGTGGAGTTGTTGGAGATACCTTGTTATACAATATTGAGAACACCGTAAAATAGAAGAATCCCAAATAGAGAGAGAAGGAGAAAATCATATATTTCCTGAGGATAAATTTGGGCGGGCAAAAGGTCATAACAAATCCAAAAATCAAATTCCTACAAATATTACTATATATGAATCTGGTGGTTTCTCTTTCACACATAGGGTTTTCAATTTGGTTATATATCAGAGACAACCCTACTCTATTCTTCAAAGTGTTGGAGAAGCCTTCCAATATCAGTGAAGTCTTTTCCAACACTTTGGAGCAAAGAGTAGGGTTGTCTCTGAAATATAACCAAATTGAAAACCCTATGAGTGCAAGAAAAACCACTAGATTCACATATATAGTAAACACTAGTTTTTTGACATGTGCGTTGCACGTGATTATCAATTTCAAAAATATATGTTATAGTAATCGTCATATATATCTCTTATTCACGCAAATCTATGAAGATGGTCAATGAAAAATTTTATTAGTTAAATGCAATAATGTTTATATTTATTTCAATTTGATGAGGTTCAATCATGTAGTTAATCTTATCTCACTAATATTACCTTATATATATTATTTGTTTTGTATTTTTCTTGTCATCTAACCAAATGTGTTTTGCATGTGTATTCCACATCAAATTATTTAGATGTCATATGAACATGTCAAGAGAACAACTACATTTTATATATTCATATATTTTCACATTTGTTGTGAGTTT
>NW_006239124.1:0-7375 GCF_000226075.1 Solanum tuberosum
ATCAAATTAGTTGATTAAATTAACATCAGGTGTAAAATTAATTCGATGAGCGAATTTAAACAGTAGCAATTCATGCAATCAACAATATGATATGCGTCATAAAATAGTGACATATAACAATACATGTAATTTTTAGGACTACATAACATCATAATCGAATTCAGAACAATTATTTCATTGAACTATATAAGGAATTAGAATTACCTTTTCGTAAAACTTAATTCCAACAAAAGAAACCGCTACAATCTACTGATTTCCAAAGTTAATTATAACTAACTTTAAGGAGCCACGAACTTGAATCCACGAATAAAAATCTTTCTAACTTAAAGTGTATTGCTTTTTTTTTTGTGTGCATTCTTCTTCCGTATATCTGATTCTGCTTTATGATGGTGATGTATATATGAGGGGCCCATGTGTACGTTGTGTGTCCTATATATATAGGATAGGTTTTTTTGCAGATTGTAGTAGTAGTTTAGTGGGTATAGGAGTGGATTTAGTTGAGGAGAACGTGAGGGAGTGTAGAGAATTGTGGGAAAGTGGGAGTGGTGGGGGGGTGTTGGTTAGTTAGATTATTTAGTATTTTTTTATTTTTATTTATTTTTTTTAGTTTTAGTTTTTACTTTTACTCTTAAAAGAATTATAATAACATATCAACTAATTATTTAAAATTAATAAAAATCTAAGAAAAAGTCAACTAGCTATATATATAAAATCAATTAAATAATACTAGCTTATTTATAAAAACTTAATTTCAAAAATAATATAGATTTTTTTGTAATCTTTTATTTCTTTTTTAACAATTGAAAATAAAACTTACCTTAAAAAAAATAATTCTATTTTTGTTGTTTTCAAATCTTTTAAAATAAACTTAATAAAATAAGAGAAAAGTCAAAATATTTAATTTATATTTATAAAAATATTTCAGCTCTAAAAAATGGTGTAAAATTTTAAGTTCGGTCAAAAATACGTGTCTACAATACCAATTAAATATATTGCTATCAATGATAGCTTATCTTATGAGGAGATCCCTGTTCAGATTCTAGACCGCCAATTTGCAAGTTAAGGACTAAGGAGGTAGCATCATTCAAAGTCCTTTGGAGGAATCAGTTTGTTGAAGAAACTACTTGGGAAGCTGAGGAGGATACAAGGAATAGATATCCACATCTCTTATAGCGCGGAGAAAACCTAGACCAAGGTACTAATTCTCTTCTTAGTGTTCTGCAATTTATATACTTGATGTATTAGAGTTGTTTGTTAGGTGTTTTAGCTGAATGTATATGTTACACCCTTAACCTACTAAGAGTAATCTCATTCGAGGACGAATGTTCTCAAGGGGGAGATATTGTAACACCTTGCTATTTAAAAGAATTAGAAAGAGCTAGAATTAGAAAGAGTTGTTTTTTGGAAAGAAGGAAATATCTAGAAAATTTGTTAAGTTACGTTAAGTTTGAGATTTTGGTCAACTTCAAATGACCATAACTCCTAGATCAGGATGTGTTAGGTGTACTACCAAATACCACAGGAAATATCTTGGAATTATATTTCCAACACCTCCGAGTTTGCGCAATTTCGAGTTTGTATGAGGGAGATACACCCATTTGAAGTTGGGCTGTTTAAATAAGGAAAGTCTAATCCGGATTTTTGAAGTGTAGTTTGATCTTTTCCATACCCTATTATTTTAATTTCATTTTTTTGGTAATTAGTTGTGGTCCAAACTGAACTTGGTCAGTTTACGCTTTTGCAAAAGAGTTAGGGTTTTGAGAGAACAGAAAAGAAGAGGAGAAAAGAGGAGAAGAAGCAAGGATTCCTCAATTTCATAGAGCATTGCATGTGGATTTCTCCAAGGGTTAATCCCTACAAGTTATGTGAGATCACATAGCGCTGGGTTAGTACACCCACGTGCCAAACATGATTCAATTTGGCAAAGTTGTGTTGTTTTGAAAGAAAATATTATAAGTTCTTGATGATAATTCGTTTGTAATCTTGTGGGTTCTTGTTGTTGAAGTTTATTGAGTTTTATTCATGCAATTAGGTATGATTTCGAGTAGAATCTATTGTATTTTGAGCATATAGTCGATTCTAAGTGTTTGGGGAAAGAACCAAGTGAAATTAGAGGGTTTAAAGTTGAAAAACGAAGAAGAAATTTTGTCAAAAATCTGTGGAAGGGGCTGGGGCTGGGGCGCCGAACCTCTCATTGTGCCCTAAAGCAGTCCCTGAAATTTGACCTCTGGGGCGCCGCGCCAGCCATAGCGCGCCAAGTCAGTCTCTGAAATTTCAGGGCGGGCTCCCCGCGCCTCTCAGAGCGTCAGGGATGCCAGTTCTCCCACCTTTTCCCACTTCTTTCCGTACTAGTTCCTTAGAAACATACCTATGTTTTCTAGTTGATTTCTACACTCTAAGGTACGTCTAGACATCATGAAATCATCCATAAACATGAGATCGTGAACCTTGAACCTTGAACCTTGAATCCATAATTCAATTCAAGGAAACTTAAGAGCCAAGTCTAGAAAGTTCATAGAGTCTTTCCAAGAAGTCTTTTGCAAACGCTTTAACTTTATTTTAAGAAATAAGTTTTGAATTGAGTAAAAATTAAGAGTAAAGTTCATTTCTTCAAAGATTATATGGGAACTAAGAATTCCCAAGAGTTGAAATGTTTTCACATTTGCGCAAGAAAGGAAACACCGATTTCCAAGAGAGCCTTTGAGCTAGTTTTTGAATAATTATCTCAAATCACAAAAAGAGTTTTGATTTTAAAACATATGAGCTGAGTATATTTTGGGAGTAGTATTGAGCACTGATATGGGGATGCGAGTTCATAATAACTCAAATCTCCATAAACCATGTAGCCATCATGGGTAGAAAGGATCATACTTTTTAGATGATTCCTTAGTGCCTTTTAGAATAGACTAGTGGATCCAGTTAGTTGAGAAATTCAATATGACGGCAAAGTATAGGACAGTTTTGGCAGCGTGGGCGAGACGATGTATCATCACGTAGGCTCATAGTGGTTGTTGTGGATTGGAGAAACTTCCACAGTATTGTATTACTTTATTATATGAGTTAACTGAGTTGTTATTGTATCTCTTTAATACATTGAGTTATCACCTATTGTTTTAAATGGTTTGTATAAACTGCACCATTATTGTTGTTTTTACTTTGCATTTGAGTTGTGTAATGCCAAGGTAAGTGTTCTTTTCAGATTCCTTTCAAGCTTATGTCTTGTTTAGTATTCCCCTCGCATACTTGTACATTCAATGTACTGATGCCATTTGGCCTGCATCATTTTATGATGCAGACACAGGTAACCAGGATCAACATCCAGCGCCTCATTGATCCAGTTGAGCGCTCAGAGTCAGTTTGTGAGCCTCTTTGCTTTCTGGAGGTCTCCTTTTACATTGCTCTAGTATTTCAGTTTTTAGGATGATCGAGGGTCATGTCCCGACATCCCTCTTGTTTTAGAGGCTTCATAAACGAGTAGTCATACTTCTTTAGTCTTGTATTTCAGATGCTTTGATGTAAGACTTGAGTTGCCATCTATGGCTAGTTTGAATGATTTATCCTTAAACATTATGAGTTTAAATTGAGACAGTTGTTTTATAAATGCATTTGATCCTTGTATTAATGCTTAAAGTCTTCTGCTGAGAGTCTAGCCAGGCCAAGGGTTCGCTTGGGGCCAGAAATGGTTCTCGAGTGCCAGTCCCGCCCAGGGTGTAGGCTTGGGGCATGAGAGTTTCATCCTAAATGTAATTTCTTATTCTAAAGAATTTATTAAAATACAACCTCTAGGGCTATCAAAAATTAAATTAATTTCCACCATAATAAAAATTATTTCTCTTTAAATTTGATGAAACCTAAGATGATTAATCTTTTCTTTTATGATTATTATTTACTAAAGTTTGCATCCTTGAAATAGAAAAATAAAATAAATGGTTAAATAAAGAGAGGGAAAACAAATCATGAAAAGCTTAAATCCATCTGACTAGTACTTCTAAAAAAAATTCAAACTTCAAAACTACAAGGCTATTTGTTATGATATGTGAAATGAATCTATTTGATTATCACTAATGTAATTTTCCTCCTTAACAAAAATTTTGTACACATATTTTTAAAAATGATAAAATGAGATAAGATCGTTTAGATAGTTTGTTCCTCAAGTAATTTCTTTTATAGATATATCGGTTCACTCGAGTAAACTGTTGTAACTGAAGGTATTAATTGTTATATGAAAGAAAGTTGACTCAAAGGACTAAGGTGTTAATTATTATATGAAAGAAAGTTGACTCAAAGGACTTACCATTTCTTAGCATAAATGCAAACTTAACTAAAGATATCACACAATAGAAAAAAGGATACATATAGGTGATATCTACTAGTGAAAATTAGAATTTAGGTCTCAATTATTTTTACTTCATTAAGATTTAATATTAATCAATCAAATCTCAATCATTTAATGTGTATCTTTTTATGTTGGAATCTAATCAGTCACACCTTAACCATCAAGTACATTTTTGACAATACACTCATTTGATGGGTATGAATAGGTATACATGATTAAGATCTATAACAAAATCTAATATCATTAACATATCTATTCAAAAATTTCTTAAAAGATAGCAGTTAACCAATTCAATTTATTCACCGTCATCATTTTCCACAATTATCAACTACCACAATAAATTACCCATAACTACCATTCTTAATGACCACCATACCAAATCATTACAATCAGCTAACACTACCAACAACTATTATTTAAAGTTATTATTGACACAAATCATCAGTAGATTAAAAATCATTGAACCTTATCGGCAATCACCATCATAAGTCACAACTATGTATTGTCAACCATCATCTGTCACAACAATAATTAGTTATCACTACAATCAACTGCCACAATAAACTACCCACAACTACCATTCTTAATGACCACCATATGAAATCATCACAATCAGCTAACACCACCACCAACTACTATTTACAATTATTATTTACAATAACCATCATTAGAATAAAAATCATCGAACCTTATCGGTAATCATCATCATAAGTCACAATTATATATTGTCAACCACCATCATGTATCACCATAATCATTAGTTATCACTATTGTCCAACTATCAATCACCAACAAACTACTACATTCAATTTCTACCACCATCACTATCAATTGCTACTATCCACAACACCATCCTTAATTGACATACACCACCAATGTAGCTAGCCATCACAACCATCAATCATCATATAACTTTTTAAAAATGTAGGATGTTGTGATATAATCCATTTATTTTAGCTCTAGAGAAGAAAACTTTTCTTTCTTTCATAACACGATAACATTAAAAAATTGTTCAAGAATCCATCAAAAGATGTTTGTGCATATCTCAAAAGGATGAAAACTAACACCTTGTAATTGGATTTCAAAAGCTTACCTCAACAATATCAGCTTTTGATTCTTGAGTTTCAAGTAAAGATATGGGAACTTCCATCAATGTTGCATCTTCATCACCAACTTTGTACTGCTTATTCATATCCAAGTAGCAAATATTAAAAAATAAGTTAAAACTTTTTGTAAACTAATAACTTGTATGAAGTGATGGAGAAAGTTTTTTTTTTTTAAAAAAACAGATGTAAATTACTCGCTTACTATGTTTCATGTAATATTTTAAGAACTTAATCAAAGTGATACAATACCCAAAAAAAAACTTAAGAAAAAAGGTGTATTCATCAATAGTATTCATTCTATAACAAGTTTAATGATGGTTGTGGTCTTGCATCACTTAAGTTTCACTTAACTCATTGAATGTGTGAAAAATAAAATCATCCTACATTCAATTTTTTAATTTTTAAAAAATATTTTTTGGGTCTCAACATAAGGTTGTTGAGACTTAAGTTTGCATCACATATTAAATTAATCTTCACCATAGTAACAATTATTTCTCTTGTAGTTTGGCCAAATCTAAAAGGATCGATCTCCTATATTCGGACCTAGATTTACTAGAACTTACATCCTTAAAATGGAAGAAAGAAAAGAAATGACTAGATAAAGAAGGAAAATCATGAAAAACTTAGATCCATCTGACTAGTCCTAGTGATAAATTTTCAAACTGAAAAACTACTATGTTATTTATTGCAGTGATTTGTGAAATGACTCTATCTAGTTATTATTTATATCATTATCCTCCCTATCCAAAAACATGTATGCATATTTTTAGAAAATTTAAAATATGAAAAGATCATTTGAGATAGTTTGGTCATGTAATAGGTTGTTCTATAGATGAAACAATCTATTCGTGTGAAAATATGGTAAGTATAGGTATTACATATTACAAGGAAGAAGGTTTTCTACGAGGACTTATCATTTTTTGACATAATGCATACTTAACTAAGGATATCACACAACAAAGAAAAATATGTGTATGAGTGATATCTACTAGTAAGTATTAGTATTTATGTCTCATATGCTTGCATTAAAAAAGATTTAATTTTAGTCTTTCAGATATCAACCATTAAATCTCTATGTTTTTAGGTTTGAGCCTTACTCATTAAGTAAATTTTGTTATGATGCAACCATTTATTGGGTTTGGATAGGTACAAATGATTAGATCTATGACAAAGTCTAATATCATTAACATGTCTATTCAAAGGTTTCTGAAAATATTATAGTTCATTAATTCCATCCATTCACTGCTAGCTCCATACTCCATCTTTATCAATCATCATCATTGTTCACAATTATCAACTACTACCATTGTCACGCCTCGAGCCTACACCTTGGGCGGGACTGGCACTCGAGAACCATTGTTGGCCCCAAGCGAACCCTTGTCTTGGCTTACTTACTCAGTGGAGGACTTAATTCAACAAAGACAAATCTATGTAATAAACTGGAATGTTATAAAAGAAACATTCAACTGGACATTAAGGCAAACTTAAGTCTCAACATAAGGTAATGACAATAAAAAGACTAAAGAACTAACATCTGACTATCTACGAAGCCTCTAACACAACTGAGATGGATGTCGGGACAAACCCCACGACATCCTAATGAACTAATGAAATAACTGAAAGCAATAAAAAGGAGTCCTCCGGAATGCAATACCACAAGACTCTGTGTACTCAACTGGATCAACGATGCGCTGTATGCCGATCCTAGTTACTTGTGTCTGCATCATAATAAGATGCAGGCCAACTGGCATCAGTACATTGAATGTACGAGTATGCGAGTTGGAATGCTAAACACAACATAGGCTTGAAAGGAATCTGAAGAACTTACCTGGGTCAACTCAATTCAACATAACTGAACTAATTTCAATATAAAGTAGTTTAAAACAAGTGCAATATAAAGAAAAGCTGTTTAAAAACATGATATCAACTCTGT
>NW_006239124.1:7389-37710 GCF_000226075.1 Solanum tuberosum
TTTAAAACATGATGTCAACTCTGTGTGTATGCAAAGATACATTTAACTCTGAAATATATGTAAAAATACAATAAACTATGTATATAAGAATCCAATTACTTCTGTGGGAGTTTCTCTAACCGACAACCATCACGTAAGAGCTATTGTGATGATACAGTGTTTTGCCTCACGCTGCCAGAGCCATCCTATACCTTTCCGGGGTATAAAACCTCAAGTACTAAGTGGATCCACTAGTCTATGCTAAAAAGCACTAAAGGAATCATCTAAACAGTATGACCCTTTTCTAACCATGATGGCTACATGGTTTATGGAGGCTGTGAGTTGTCTGAACTCTCCCCATATCGGTGTTCAATACTACTACCAAAAATATAATATTAGCTCTTATATTTAAAAACATACTTCTTTCTGTGATTTGAGATTAGTTCTCAAAAGCTTAGTTCAAAGGCTATCTTGGAAATCAAAGTTTCCTCTCTTGCTTCATTTAAAAGCAATTTCTCTTTTCTAAAAACTAGCCCGAAGGCTCTTTGGAAATCGAGGTTTCCTTTCTTGTTTAAATGTGAAATTTTTTTAAACCCTTTGGGAATACATAGTCCCCATATACTTTTGAAGAAATGAACTTCAAACTTTTACTCTTTACTCTTTACTCAACTTGATCTTTAAGTCTTAAAACAAAGTTAAAAGCATTTGCCAAAGACTTCTTGAAAAGGCTCTGAGAACTTCCTAGACTTGGCTCTTAATTTTCCTTAAATTTGAATTTATGGATTCAAGGTTATGATTCATGTTTTTGGATGATTTCTAGATGTTTAGAAGTCATTTAGAGTAGTTAGAATCAATAGGAAGTGTTAGTACACTTTAGAAGGACTTAAACGGGCTAAACGACGAAAAATTGATGAAACACGAAGATTCGGGCGCGTCCCTGGCGCGCTACGCCAGCCCCAAATTACTGGGGATCCAAAATGGCGCACTGCTGGCATGCCGCCCTAGTCTTCCTGGCGCTATGGGGGCGCATCGCGCCAACTGTTCTTTAGGCAAAAATCTGACGAACTTTTGGTCTCGTTTTCTGATCTTAGATCGATTTTAGTCAAAAAAAATTCTCAAATTCACTTTAGAATCAGATGCCCTAGGTATATACACAAAATCTAACTCATATAACTCAAGGAATCAATTCTTTAATATCAAGAAACTCCTTAATCTCAACTCATATTCAAGAACGAAATCAATTCATGAACAGCTATCAAGAACATCAAATTCTCAATCTTTTTAGGACGAAAATACACTGAATTAAACATGTTTGGCGCATGGGTGAACTAACCTAACGCTATGTGATCTCACATACCTTGTAGGGAGCACCCCCGATGAAATCCACAACCGATGAAATCCACAAGCTAAACTCGACGATCTTAACAAATCTTGCTTCTCTTCTCCTTTCTCCTTTCTCCTCTTCTTTTCTCTTTTCTCCGAGCCCTAGCGTATTTTGGTAAAAGTGTAAACTGATCTAATTCTGGTTAGACGCTAACTTAATTACAAAAAATGAAATAAAATAATTTTGGCATGGAAAAGACCAAACTACCCTTTCAAAATCCGGATTGAACTTTCCTTATTCCAACAACCCAACTTCCAAAGGGTATAACTCACTCATACGAACTCGGAATCGCGCAAACTCAGCGGCGTTGGAAAGATAATTCCAAGATCTTTCCTACCATATCTGGAAGTACCTCTAACGCATCATGAGATAGAAGTTATGGCCGTTTGAAGTTGGTCAAAATTCAACTTATTCTAACTTAACAAAATTTCCAGATTTTTCATTCTTTGCAAAAATGACTATTTTCAATTTTTAGCTTCTTCCTAGTTATTTCGATTTGAGAGATGTTACAACCATCAACCACCAACCATCAACAACTACCATCAACAGCAAAACCTAACATCGAATGTTTAACTTATTTTTATTTGTATGACTATTTATATGTTGTTGTTGTGATACGATTACATTTTTTTAGCTCTAGAGAAGAACATTTATTTTAATTTCATAACATAATTATCATAAAAAAGTTGTTCAAGTATCCATCAAAAAATACTGTATATGGCTTATATAAGGAAAAAAAAATTAAGCACCTTATAAGTAGAGATGGTTATCAAAGCTTACCTCTAAATCAACAACTTTTGATTTTTGAGGTGTGATAAAAGATATGGGCACATCCATTAACATTGCATCTTTATCACCATAAAGTTTTTGTTGGTTATCCATATTTTAGTAGAAAATAAGAAACACGTAGTTAGATCTTTTATAAAATGGAAATATTTTGTGAAGTAAAAGAAAAGGTTTTAAAAAAGAGATGAAAACTTCTAGCTTGCTAGTAATTTATATTTATTTGTCAAGTAATATCTTAAGAACTTAATCAAAGTGCTAGAATACCCACACAAAAAAAAGTCAAAGTAAAAGATGTTTGTCATCAATTTATATATTCCATAACAAGAATAATTGTTGATGTGGTCATGCATCTGAAACAATTTACTAAATACATTGGATGTGTGATAAAAAATTAGTCTTAATCAAACTTTCTTTCGAAAAAAGTTACAATTTTGGAAAAAAAATATTTTTAAGTCTCTCTTTTTAAGAAAAGTTTTAAAGGCTCCCACAACCTCTAGATCTTTCACAATTTACATTAATTTCCACCCATAGCAATAATTATTTCTTGTTTAATGGTCAATCCTAAGATAATTAATCTCCTTTATTAGAACTTGCATTCTTGAAATAAGACTAAATGGTTAGGTAAAGAGAGGGAAAGAATATGAAAAGCTTAGATCCATCTAAAAAATTACGAATTTCGATCTGTTGTGATCATGCATCTCCCAAGATTCATTGGATTAGTTATTAAAAAAATTATCTTAAATTTGAATCTCTTAAAATAAATTAAGAAATTTGGAGAAAAACAATTTAAAAAACTCAGTCCAAGGAAATTGTTAAAAGTGGGTGCTACCTTTAGACCTATCAAAATTAAATTTATTTCCACCATATCAATAATTATTTCTTTTTAAATTTGGTCAAACCAAAAATGATCGATCTCCTCTCTTTCTCCCTATGCATACATAAAATAGTAAGAGAATATGAATAACATCAATGAAAAAAAGAAGAAGGAAAAGATCCTAGATAATTTGATAGGAGAAGATATATATATATATATATATATATATATACACACACAGATAGATCAATGAAATGAACAAGGCATAAGTGCAGACTGCAAACTTTTTTGTAGCCGTTTAACTGATATATATATATATACACACACACTAGTCTCTTTAGTTCTCTTTTTTCTTTTGAACACTTTTTTGGTTGGTAGAATTAAAGGCAAATTCATGTAATCTTCCTTTTTGAATAGTTTTTGTGTGTGTTTTAGATAATGTCCTAAATAGTCATTCAAATATGGGAAATATTTCACTAAAATAATTTTTCCTATAAAGTCATCCAACTATAATTTTATGTCCTAGAAAGAAAAAAATTATTTCTCTCAATATATTTCTTAGTTGGCATACAATGTCATATTAATTTTTTATCCTCGTCTCATGTATGATAAAACCTAAAGTAAATTTTAGTACCAATATATTAAATGTAGCCGTTTAATTTTAGATATATATCAATTTAATTTCTTATTTATTTTGAAATTAAATCATATCATCCTAATGAGGATGATATTGTCACAACTCAGACCATCGTGAGTGGCACCAACACTAACCAACCTGGTGGGAGAACCAAAGACTAACCCAAACCAACCCAACACTATATAAATAAAATCAAGTCTTAGAATAAAATTTTTTAAAAAAACATTAGGTTACTAGAGAATTGAGTCCTCATAAACTCAATTTAATAATTAAAACAATTTTGACGCGGAAATTACCCCAAGAACTCAAAGTCACCATACCAAAACTTTAACTAGTAAAACATGAGATGCAACCCTGAAATTGAACATCAACTAAAATCTATAAGTGTGTGTCCGAATAAATGGATCCATGTTAGCCTGAAAGATGGAGCTCACCCTTGGACTTGAAATTAGATGTCTTTCCACAGAGATCTCGGTTTAACCGCTGGAAGATGTCATGTACTCCACGAGGAAAATAACATGTACAGTACCAATACACAAACCATAGTGTACTGGTAGGATCACATGGCCAGACCAAGATATGAATGTCAATAGTCACTACAATATAGTAACACAGAACAATGTATAGCATAACAACAATTATCAACCACATAGACTCTGAGTAACATGTCATGAAACAGCAACACTTGGGGGTCAAATAATGCATAACTACATGTCCCACATGATCATAATGTAAATATCGAGTCCTCTCAAGGAACAAAAATTCAAATACATGGTTCTCTCATGGAACTCAAACCCAGGTTGTTAGTGTGCCGACATGGTACCCGAGCCATCCATATATAGTTAGTGTATCGGTGTGGTACCCGAGTCATCAATAGTTAGTGTACCGGCATGGTACCCAAGCCAACCAGTAATCACAAACATTCATGAACAATCACATAGCACAATGAACAAGGCCACTTGAAAATCACAAGTTCATTACCTGAGATTACCTATATGATTTCATTATATATGTCTCCCTACCATGAGTTGCAAAAATGATACTACGAAATAGTCGACATGCATACATACATAGCTGGAAACATTGTCACGAACCAAAAATATGTTTGATGACATATTTTTTATCCCATCAAGACAAGACAACCTAAAATCCAAAGCTAATGATAAAAAGCGGAAGTAAAGAAAGAATACGAGTCTAGCATCATAATGTAATGCAAAAATGACAATCAAATTAAACAAATTATAATACCTCAGAAATCTAACTAAGACTGAGCAAGAAGAAAAGGTTGGACCACAGAGGGGGCCACGGACTGTGAATAGTACCATGACCCGTCACCTTCATCGTGGCTCACGCCCAGCAACAAGGTTGAGGACCACGAACCACTACACAGGCTATGGAACTCCACACGGGCTATCAAGTTGGCTGTGAAAACAAACCAGAACCACCCAAGACCCTATGAGAAACCACAAACCATTTGATGGTCCATGGAACCCCACACGGGTGGTAGATGTCACGACCCGAGCCTACACCTTGGACGTTGCCAGCACTCGAGAATCATTATTGGTCCCCAAGAGAATCCTCATCCTAGTTGACTACAAGCAGAAGACTAACTCAAGCATGTGTAAACATTAAATTGAAAGAAACATTTAAAAACAACTTACTAAATCTCAAAACTTTGCTGAGTATACTGAGTGTGAATCATAAGTTTAAATAAAACATTTGAAATTTGAAAGACTCTCCAAAACTGTTTATCTATGAAGCCTCTACTATATATAGACGAGTGTCGGGACAAGATCCACGACTACTCAAAATGTTACTAATACTAACAACTCATAAAACTGGAGTCCTCTGAAAGCAAGGAGGTCTTACTCAAAAAATGACGAGCAGACAAAGTGATCTCAATGGACTCTTGTTTAGGATCCTAAGGACCGGTATTTTCATCATTAAAAGATGAATGTCAAACGAAATAAGTGATATAACTTTATGCTCAATGTTTAAAAACATAATCTTCCTCTGGTTATGGATAATTTCTCAAACTATCCTCTTAAAAGAGGTAACTGCTCTTGAAATATCTTTGAACTCATAAGTCATTTAGAAATCAAAGTTTCTGTTTTATCAATGTAAAAGCTGATACCCTTGGAAATATTTAGTTCCCTTATACTCTTATTCAATTCATACTTGAAAACTCTTTCTCAAAAATATATTAAAATCATATTGTGATATGATCATTGATGACTCGGGAAGTCATGCTACATAAATATTGATGGTACATCTAGATACCATACTTCTTAAATATTGATGGCATACTCGTGTGTCATACTTATCATGTTTTAAAGACTCTTTCTCAAAACTCATCGCTTTACTTTCTCAAAAACTCAGTTTAAAACTCAAATATTGTCTTTAAAAAGCTTCTCAACATTTATAACTCAATTCATAGGGTTCATGCAGAATTATGGACATGAACGACTCAAATCAGGGATCTTAATAGCAATATGGAAACTCAGTACTCAGAACTCAAGATTAAAGGACTCAAGAACTCAAAACTCAGAACTCAACATACTACTCATCTCAAGAATACTCAATTCAAATGGTTCATGTTGACATATATAGACATGAACGAATCAACTCAAGAATCCTAATGCATAACTTATAGCAATTCAATAATTAAGAATAAAATTTTAAAAGAATCAGGAATTCAAAAACTAAAAATCAACTCATCTCAAGAATACTCAAATCTAGAGATAGAAACTTAGATTACTCTTTTCCTAATTTGAAAGTAGATGTAGGGTGTGAGGATGAACTAGTCCAACACTATGATAGCCTTTCATACCTGGAAAAACAAGGTTCTTGAAGAATCTTGTAAAAGAACTTGATTAAAAGCCTTGAAACCCTAGCTTGAAGGAGAACAATCAAGAAAACCTTTATTTAGATTCTTGAAATCTCTATGGCCAAGAATTGTGATTTTCATTGGTGATTCCTAATTGTATGGAGGAATTTGAGTTGGAAAGAATGAAATTCTTGGAGAAAGACTTACCTTGAAGAAGAATCTTGGAAAAGATTAAAAGAATCTTGAATAGAGTCTTCTACTTTGATTTTTCCTTAGAGTTTTTCAGAGAAAAGAATGATGGATTAAGAAATGAAAATATGATTGTTTTGGGTCTGTAATTAGTCAAGAAATTCGTTTAGGGTTTTCTTAGAGGTAAAAAGACAAAAATGACCCTTTTGAATGTTTTACTATCGGCTAATTCGTCACTACACTATATCAGGTTACTAAAATGGGCATAACTTGTTACTCAAAACTTAGATTGTTGTGACATTGGTGGTGTTAAAAAGAAGATTCAAATACCTTTAATTTGATAGGCTATGGGCCCCGTAGCTCTTTAAATTCTTAAAGATATGGTCGTTTGAAGTTGACCCAATTAGAATCTTACATAAAATCTTAATTGGTATGGAAGCATTCAACTTAACTTTGTGCTAGGGGATCCTAGTGACCTTAATTCATATCCAAATTCATTTCATCACTAATGAATTGACATTTAGATATGTGGGCAATTTAAGAATCACTTGGTACAATCTTATTCACAAATGAATAATGGTTCGGGTTTTAAGTTAGAACTTTTTGGGGTGTTACAGAATCTCCCCATTGGGATCATTCATCCTCGAATGACGGCAAGACCGAGAATAGAAAGGAAATAAGTTACTGTTACTATCTTTCTGACTTCTGAACTTGCCTACTAACATAGGCGAAGTGATTCATACTTAGAGTTTTGAATTGTGTATATCATATAAGTCAAGAATGATATTGTTTTGAACAGTCATAGTCTATCCGAAGATATCTTACATGAATCAACGGAATTTGGGCATGAAGTAAGAATAAGACTATTATGCCTTAAGCAATACAACTGCTAGCTTTGAAACCTAGCAATACCTCTAAACGATGCCCTTCTTTATGAATATCGCACCACATTAGCTGTAACTTATAACTTCTACAAGGATTTATGACTACTCTTACCAAGGTCAAGTTAAATTGTCTGCTTTTACTGTGTTCATGCCTAATCTCTAAATCACAAGATGCTAAACATGATATTTTATACTTATCCAAACCAAAGATTCAGGTTCTATACCTTTATAGGGAATCTCATCCCAAAATTACTTATCCTTATAGCTGCCTTCAACCAACCTTGGGCCTATATCAAGAAACACCTAATACATCATGCATTTGTCCACATGTTAACAACACAACATTCAAGCCTAGTGCTATGACCACTCCATGGACTCCTATTAACCAACCCTTATTAGAATTCCTCATCCTCTCGCCACTTTTACCAACTGAACTTTTCATACATTACTACCATTAACTAACTTATTACTCATCATAAAACCTTATCTCCTTCTTACTCCACATTTATAACCTTAGATGGAATAAACACACAATGACTATCACAATAGGAAAAATAGCAATCCTCTTCTCTATCATCACACAACTACTATCAACCACCCCTCTCAAAACTAAAAAGGATCAGCGAGAGAACTTTAGGGTGAAACATCACAAGCACGATTCATTCGAGATATCTGATATAAGAATATGAATGACATAACATTATGTTGCTAGCATTGAGAAAATATCGTGTATTTTTTAGACTGAACATACTATGAGACATGAATACTTGTATGATTAGGTTCATATTATGAGGCTGATATCCATAACTTTATGAAGTAATATTGAGATCAATGAGCTAAAGTCCTTGCCCTTCATTCTTGAAACTGAACATAGATGTGAATCTCTCTGAAGTGTATCAGCATAGGTCATAGACACAATTCTGATATTAGAACCATCAACAAGATATTGTAATAATTGGACTTGAGGAATACGCAAAATTATGAATGGATTGATATACCTCTAAAACTCTTTCGGAAGACTTCACTATCTCATCCTCAACAATTGACTTGGTTTCTCATCTTATTATCTCCCCCTTAGGTCTAAAGCTGACACTTGAATGGTGTGGACTATTTCATTATCTCCTCACTGGTCTACATTCCCTTTACTCTAATACTCGGGAAAAGCTTATATCATGGTTACTGAATTCTTCATAAAAAGGTACTAAGACTCCTTCGAAGACCTTTTTCTAAGTGTTTCTATTAACCTCTTCTCATTAGCTTATATGGCTACTTCATTTAACTCTTAAGGGGGTAAAATAAGCTTATATCAACCTATTCTACATTGACAGCTCAAATATACTATTTAGGAAGACATGGAAAATCATTAACTTAATTGGAACCTCGTCTTATTACATACAATCTCGGTACACCTCTTAATGATCTTGTTACTCTTAAGACTTAGCCACACTTCACTACCCAAATTTAGGATCTCTCACTTATACCACTCATATTCATTGTAGCTAATATCTCAATTCCTTACCTACTCTATGTCAAGTCTACCAAATTAGATATCAAGACTAGCATCATCACCCTCATGTTACCATTCTTTTAATCACGATGCTCATCTCAAATTCAAGATTAATGTTTATTACTAAACCTGGATATCAATATGATTGCTCGCTTACTATACTAACTTAGAACTGTTAGATAAAAATTAAGAAACACTCGCCCACTAAAACCTCATGAAAAGTGGTCAATCTTTGTCTCTCTGTCTACATACTTATGAATTATTATCACAATCAATTTCATGGCTTAAGTACTATTTACTCATTCACTATACATCATTTCCTAATTAGTTCTATAATCCTATAAATACTGTAGGGCTCTCCTTTAAAAAATCATATGTATTGCTTAGATCTATAACCTCGTGAATACTATACTCTTTTATGCAACACCTATACTTGGTCTTTACTAACACAATATTACATAAACATAAACTCCCTTCTGGTTAAAGTATACTCTAACTCATCCATACCAGTAACTCTTACTTTACCTTCTTTCATGAAATCTACACAACTCATCACTTCTTAGTCTACCCATAATGGGAAAACTCATCATTAATGACTTACTAGATACATGGCTACAACTTACATACTCTACTCCTTCACTAACTCCATTTCTAAGGTTACCACAGACTTATAAATGCATACTTCTATCTTTGGGCACTTCTACTACTACAGGATTATAACATCGCAACTCATACTATCCTTCAGGTGAAAAAAAAATACCATAGCATTCTAAAACATACCATTCTATTAATGGTCTGATCTAAATAAGGTTTAGAGAAGAGAGTCTAGGAGTAAACCTCACTTTAGCTTGAATGTATGATTCATATAAATAATAGTGCATTCTTTTGAATCTCAACACTTAAGCTCACTCATGGGCTTCTCTTAATCCCATTTGCAGTCTCATGACTTTCTAAAGACTTTAGGTTAGTGTAACTCATCGATAAGGATTTGGGCTTTTCTTTTCAACTATGTTGAGTATGTGGGGTAGTCGAATGGATTTTAGAAACATACAAATAGGAATAAGTTCATTATGACATAGTTCTAGTGCACGATTTAGAGTACAAAATAAGAGAAACTTTTCTTAAATGTTTGTAGTCCCTCTTTTATATAAGTGGGGTCCTCATAACCATAAACAAGATCCTACTGACACGGCTTCAAAGACACCCTAGGACATTTGAACTTTGTGCTCTGATACCAAGTTTGTTACGACTCGAGCCTACAGCCTAGATGTGGTCAGCACTCGAGAACCATTGCTCATCCCCTAGCGAACCCTCATCTTGGTTTACTACAAATGGAAGACTAATTCAAGAATACGAAGCATTAAATTGAAAGAAACGTTTGAAAACAACATACTAAATCTCAAAACTTTGCTGAATATATTGAATATGAATCATAAGTTTAAATAAAACATCTGAAAATTGAAAGACTCTTGAAACTGTCTATCTATGAAGTCTCTACTATATATAGACGAGTGTCGGGACAAGACCCAGGACTACTAAAAATGTTACTAATACTAACAACTCATAAAACTAGAGTCCTTCGAAAGCAAGAAGGTCTTACTCAAAAGTTTGCGAGCAGACAAAGTCATCTCAATGGACTCTTGTTGAGGATCCTAAGAACCTATATCTATATCATTAAAAGATGTAGGTCAAATGATCAGTACATTGAATGTACGAGTATGTAATATAGTTGAATAACAAATAACGGAATGAAAAGAATGCAATATATATATATATATATATATATATATATATATATATACTCAACTGAATCTATACATGAACATGAAGTATTGAATCTATACATGAACATGAAGTGAAAACCATTTAAGCTTCAAAATAAATATACAATGAAAGAAATACGAAAATAATATACTTTACTTATGTGGAGTTTTTCTAACCGACAACTATTATCATAAGCCTGGCAATGATACAACGTTTCACCTGACGTTGACAGGGTCATCTTATACTTTGTTGGGGTATAAGATGATATCGTGACTATGGATCAATCTAATTGGCCTTCTTAGAGGCAGTGAGAAGTCGCATGAAGAGTCGATGCTATCCTATGCTACGCTGGCTATATAGTTCTATGGGACTTATGAATCATAAAAAATTCTAACCCGATTTGGTGCTTGATACTTCTCCCAAAATAAGTGATATAACTTTATGCTCAATTTTTAAAAACATACTCTTCCTCTGGTTTGAGATAATTTCTCAAACTATCCTCTTAAAAGAGGTAATTGCTCTAGAAATATCTTTGAACTCATAATTTATTTAGAAATCAAAGTTTCTCTTTTATCAATGTAAAAGTTGATACCTTTGGGAATACTTAGTTCCCTTTTACTCTTACTCGATTCATACTTGAAAACTCTCTCTCAAAAATATTTCAAAATCATATTGTAATATGATCATTGATGACTCGGGATGTCATACTGCATAAACATTGATGGTATATCTAGATATCGTATTGCTTAAACATTGATGACATAATCGACTGTCATACTAATCATGTTTTAAAAAATCTTTCTCAAAACTCATCTTTACTTTCTCAAAAACCCGGTTCAAAACTCAAATATTGGCTTTAAAAAGCTTCTCAAAATTTATAACTCAATTCATAGGGTTCATGCGGAATTATGGACATGAACGACTCAACTCAAGGGTCTTAATAGCAATATGGAACTCAGTACTCAGTACTCAGAACTCAACAACTCAAGGACTGAAGAATTTGAAACTTAGAACTCAACGATACTACTCATTTCAAGAATACTCAATTGTAGGGATAGAAACCTAGATTACTCTTTTACTAATTTGAAAGTAGATGTAGGGCATGAGGACGAACTAATCCAACACTATGATAGCCTTACATACCTTAAAGAACAAGGTTCTTGAAGAATCTTGAAAAAGAAATTGATTAGAAGCCTTGAAACCCTAGCTTAAAGTAGAACAATCAAGAAAACCTTTTTCGATATTATTGAATTAGTTTCTTGAAATCTCCATGGCCAAGAATTGTGATTTTCATTAGTGATTTGTAATTGTATGGATGAATTTGAGTTGGAAAGAATGGAATTCTATCAGAAAGACTTACCTTGAAAAAGAATCTTGAAAAAGAAATTGATTAGAAGCCTTGAAACCCTAGCTTAAAGTAGAACAATCAAGAAAACCTTTTTCGATATTATTGAATTAGTTTCTTGAAATCTCCATGGCCAAGAATTGTGATTTTCATTAGTGATTTGTAATTGTATGGATGAATTTGAGTTGGAAAGAATGGAATTCTATCAGAAAGACTTACCTTGAAAAAGAATCTTGAAAAGATTGAAAGAATCTTGAATGGACTCTTCTACTTCGATTTTTCCTTAGGATTTTGCCTTAGGGTTTGAGAGAGAAGATAATGATGGATTAAGAGATGAAAATCTGACTGTTTTGGGTCTCTAATTAGTCAAGAAATTTTCTTTTTAATGTTTTCCTGTCGGCTAATTCGTCACTATACTATATCATGTTACTAAAATGGACAAAACTTGTTACTCAAAACTCGGATTGTTGTGAAATTGGCGGAGTTAGAAAGAAGATTAAAATATCTTTAGTTTGATAGGTTTGGGGCCACATAACTCTTTAAATTCTAAGAGATATGGTAGTTTGAAGTTGACCCAATTTGAATCTTACATCAAAACTTAATTGGTATGGAAGCTTTCAACTCAACATTGTGCTAAAGGATCCTAGTGACCTTAATTCATATCCAAATTCATTCCATCACTAAAGAATTGACTTTTACACATATGGGCAATTTAAGAATCATCTGGTGTACTATTATTCACATATGAAGAATAGTTCGAGTCTTACGTTAGAATTTTTTTGTGGTGTTACAGTTAAATGGATTGTGAAAATGACCCAGTACCACCCCAACTTCTATGAAGAACCACGGTTGCCCATACGGTCTGTGGTGCTTCACACAATCCATGAATGGGCTTGTGAAAGATGTCTGTCAGCTTTTAAGTCAGGGTCACTTTGATCATTTCCCCTATGAATTGGGAACTTAAACTACGACATTTGATACATAAACTACGTCTTTTTACTCAGTCTAAGCCTAAAAATCCAGTCTGAAACAACCTAGAACTCTCATTCTCCCAAAATCATCTAACTTAGAAAGAAAAGGTTAGAAAGAAGCGACAAGTTCTCCCAAGAACAAGAAGAGGATTTCTTCACGTTATACCCCGAAATCCAAAGGATTTCTTTGTAGTCTTCGTGACCACGTATGTGGAATTTCACTAATGGGTTTCTTTCACCCATTAGGTCCCTATAATTTAGTAAGTTCTTCGGTTTCTCATAAATTGTTTAGTCCTAAGATTTCCAGATTTTGAAGATTTGTTGTGATTTTAGTTGTTATAGTTTCCATGATCTAAATAACCTGTTTCTTGGTGAATTGCTGTAGTTCCACACATAGAAATCAGAACCTAACTTGTGCAAATTTATCATACTTGCAAGGCAAAACAAACAGAAAATCATTCTTCAAAATTCGAATGCCATATCTTCAGTAAATATATGTTGTATTCTCAGTTAGCGTATCAGTACTTTGAGCTACTTAGTATTTCAGTGCATTTTAGCTTTTCATATGCAGTTGGGAGTAGATTTAACACCGAGTTGGACTATTGTTCGGTGTACCCTTAAGTTCCAAAACTACATGCCCGCGTAAGTTTATAAGTCCACTCTGTTGGGTATCAGTTTTAGTGATCACACCAAAGTCATCCCTCTATACCCCTGGCAAGGTATATTGAGTCCTCTCGATGGGGCATATACATTGAACTCCACATTTAGCTCATGTGATTTATGTCGGTTAGTAGGATCTCCCCCAGTTAGACTCTTATTGTATTGACCATGTTTTCAACATTTACATCAGTATACAGTTCAACATGTTATCATCATGATTCGTACTTGGTCATTTCATCCAGTTTAGTTTTCAATTATACTTCAGTACAGTTTATTTCTTTGTTGATCTTATATATATATATATTGTTTAGCTTAGCATATATATCCTGCGTGCTCAGTACATTCAAAGTACTGATGCATTCTTTTGTGCTACATCAATTTATGATGTAGGTTCAGGCGTTCAACATCCAGATCAGTCTTAGTTCGACTACTAGTCTGAATTCAAAAACTTCAGTGGTAATTCCTCATACTTCGAGGACAATACACATGCTTTACTTTTCAGTCTTTACTTCAGTTTTCAGTCTTGTTAAAGTTAACTAGGGGCATGTCCCAGCAACTCAATTATGTTAGAGGCTTTTTAGACATAGTAGTAGATTCAGTTTGAGCTGCTAAGTATTGTTTCGGTCATCATGAAAATCTTATTATATCTTTTATATTCAGATTATTTGGGTTTTTCCAATTCCAAATATCCACTATTTTTAGCTTCCACATAGTACATGATTTACTTAGTTATTAATTTAGTATTCTTGCTCTATGCAAGACTTAGGGTTAGCTTGGGGTCACTCGTTATCCTAGGTCCTGTGTTACGTTTAAGGGGAAGCCTCGGGATGTCACAAACTTGGTATAAGAGCATCACGTTCAAGAGTCCTAGGGTGTCTACAAGCTGCACTAAGCAGAGTTTGTTTCATAGGTTTGAAGCGCACCACACATATGAGGGAGAGGCTACTAGGTGTCCTAGGAAAAAATCTCTTCTTTTTTTATTCCTATTATGTGTGAAGTGTGATTCAACTTTTCCTTTCTAATCCGCTATTATGGATTTCAAATCCTGAAAATTCGCAGAGCTAACACAACAAATGCTAACACAGTTCCTCCGGTCCTGAACCATGAGGTTACAAATGTAGAATTCCAGAATGCGATCCAGCTTTTTGCTTAGACCGTAGCCAACTAGAAAAATCAACAGGCCTTAGTTCCTTCAAACCCCATTGGTGGATCAACTGCAGCCATAGTTCGAGAATTTGTTTGTATGAATCCACTTGAGTTTTAAGGGTCACAAGTAGGTGAGGAACAACAAAACTTCATAGATGAGGTCAAGAAGATAGGTACTGATTGGGTAGAGCTGGCATCCTACTATCTTAAGGATGTGGCTCATATCTTGTTCACGCAGTGGAAAGACAACAGGGTCCAGATGCAGCTCTGATGACATGAGACTATTTTACTTGAGCTTTTCTGGACAGGATCTTCCCGACAGAGTTGAGGGATGATAAGTCCCAAGAATTCCTGAACTTGAAGAAGGGTTCAATGTCAGTCCAAGAATACGGGCTGAAGTTCACCAAGCTCTCAAGGTATGTTTCACATATGGTTGCTGATTTAAGAGCATGAATGAGCAAGTTCTTGTTTGAAGTATCTGATCTGGTGTAGAGTGAGTGTAAGAATGCACTATTATTTGGAGATATGAATATCTTCAGACTAATGACTCATGCTCAGAAGGTTGAGGGAGATAAGCTTAGGGAAATGGCCAAGGCTACCAAAATGGCTAGGATGGGTAACTATGAATACTCTCAACAAAGGTCAGGTGGCGAAAATCGCTCACAATTTTAGTAGAGGTCTACAACCCTAGCATCATCATAAGGTAGTGCTCCGTCCCCCAGGTTTCGACAGGATCAGAAAGGGAGAACATCATGCTCTAGGTCATAGGGGAGTGTTACACATAACCAGACTTTTCCAACTTATCCAAAGTGTGGTAACAATTACCCGAGAAAGTTTCTTGCAGGCAGAGATGGGTGCTTTGGATGTTGTCAGTCTGGAGGTTCAAGGATTACCCTTTTGCAAGGCAAGGGCAATGAGGTAACTTAGCTTAGTCTATAACTTCAGCAGCTCCAGCGGGTCACCATACTCAGTAGGGTTCTTCATGTAGTACATGTGGTGGTCAGAGCCAGGACAGGTTGTATGCTCTTCAAGCTCGCCAGGACCAAGAAGATTCTCCTGATGTGGTCAATGGTAAATTGCAAGTCTTCCATTTAGATATTTATGCATTATTATATCCAAGGGTTACACTTTTCTTTGCAACTCCTTATATAGCAGTAAACTTTGGTGTCAGTCCACAAACTCTCTCAAATTCTTTCTCAGTCACTACTCAAGTTGGTGACCCAGTTATAGAAAGACGGGTATAAAGAAATTGCCCTATCACAGTTTCCTAGAAAGTCACCTTAGTAGATGTTGTAGAGTAAGAAATAGTAGATTTTGATATCATTCTAGGCATGAATTTGTTACATTTCTGATATGCCTCAGTCGATTGTAGAACTAGGATCATTCGATTTTAGTTTTAGAATGAGCCAGTCATAGAGTGGAAATATAGTAAATCATTACATGTAGGTCAATTTATCTCTTACCTTAAGGCCAAGAAAATGATTTCTAAAGGGTATATATATCATCTTATTCGGGTTAAGGATTGAAACTCCAAAACCCCAACTCTTGAGTCAGTCTCAGTCGTAAATGAGTTTGCAGAACTGTTTCTAGAAGATCTTCCCGGAGTCCCTCCCAAAAGGGAAATCAACTTCAAAATATATCTCCTTCCATATACCCAGCCTATTTCGGTTCCTCCCTGCAGAATGGTTCCAGCTAAGCTAAAAGAATTACAAGAATAGTTTAAAGACCTTTTAGATAAGGTCTTCATCAGACCCGGTATCTCTCAATGGGGTTCTCTAGTGTTGTTCGTGAGAAAAAAAATGGTTCTCTCAAATGTGCATTGACTATCATCATTTGAAAAAATTCACAATCAAGAATAAGTATCCGATCCCTAGAATTGATGACTTATTTGACCAACTTCACAGTGCTAGTTG
This sequence comes from Solanum tuberosum, assembly GCF_000226075.1. Taxonomy (NCBI): domain Eukaryota; kingdom Viridiplantae; phylum Streptophyta; class Magnoliopsida; order Solanales; family Solanaceae; genus Solanum; species Solanum tuberosum. The sequence goes on from NW_006239124.1 coordinate 24,196, forward strand.
CCTTTTCTATGATAGACCTCAAATCCATTATCAGCTCAGAGTCAGAGATAGTGACATCCTGAAGACAGCCTTCAAGACTAGGTATGGTCACTATGAATTTGTAGTTATGTCTTTTGGACTAACAAATTCTCCAGTAGCGTTCATGGACTTAATGAAAAGAGTGTCCAAACACTATTTGGACTTGTTCATCATTGTCTTTATCGATGATATCCTTATTTATTCTTGGAGTGAGAAAGAGCATTTGACTCATCTGAGAGTTGTTCTACAAACCCTCAAAGATTGCCAGCTATTCACTAAGTTCAGTAAATGTGAATTTTAGTCACATTTTGTCGCTTTCCTTGGTCATGTGGTATCCAACGAAGGGATATGAGTAGATTCTCAAAAAATTGAGGCATTACAACACTGGCCCAGACCCACCTCTCTGACTAATATCAGAAGTTTCTTGGGTTTGGCCGGTTACAACTAGAGGTTTATTGAAGGATTTTAATCCATAGCTTCCCCATTGACCAAGTTGACTTAGAAGAAGGTCAAGTTTCGATGGTCAGATGAGTGTAAGAAAAGCCTCTTAGAACTGAAGAGCATGTTAACTACAATTCATGTCTTGACTCTACCAGATGGGTTAAACGGTTATGTGGTTTATTGGGATGTATCCAGGGTTGGCCTAGGTTATGTGTTGATGCACTAAGGTAAGGTCATAACCTATGCTTCTAGATAACTTAAGGTCTACGAGAAGAACTACATGGTTCATGACCTCGAGCTTGCAGCCATAGTGTTTGCCTTAAAGATTTAGAGACACTACTTTTATCGTGTTCATGTTGGTGTGTTCCAAATCATAAGAGCCTCCAATATATGTTCACCCAGAAAGAGTTGAACCTTCGTCAGAGGAGATGGCTTGAATTCCTCAAAGACTATGACATGAATGTGCTCTATCATCCGGATAAGCTCAATGTAGTGGCTGACACCCTCAGCAGACTATCCATGGGTAGTGTAGCACATGTTGAGCAAGAGAAGAAAGAACTAGCCAAAGATGGTCATTGGCTTGCTCGCTTAGGAGTTTGCCTTATGGACACGTCAGATGGTGGTGTGATAGTTCAAAGTGTGTCAGAATCTTCATTGATAGCAGAGGTTAAAGGAAAATAGGATAGTGATCCTATATTAGTTCAGTTGAAAGGTGCAGTTCATCAGCACATGGTTGAGGTTTTCTCCCACGGGAGAGGTGATGTGCTTTGTTACCAGGGTCGCTTATGTGTTCCTATTGTGAGTGATTTGAGGAAGCAAATCCTTACCAAAGCACATATTCCAGGTATTCTATTTATCCAGGTGCCACTAAGATGTACCATGATCTGTGAGAAGTCTTTTGGTGGAACAACATAAAGAGAGACATCACAAATTTTATGGCTAAGGGTCCTAACTATCAACAACTTAAAGTAGAACATCAGAAACCAAGAGGTGTGACTCAAGATATTAACATTCCTACATGGAAGTGGAAAGTGATTAAAATGGATTTCATTACGCGTTCACCTCGTACTCACGAACAACTTGACTCTATTTGGGTGATAGTGGACAGAGTCACTAAGTCAACTCACTTCTTGGCTTTCAAGATTAAAGATTCAACGGAGGATTTCGCCAGACTTTACATCAACTAGATAGTAAGGTTGTATGGGGTTCCCTTGTCTTTCATCTCAGCTATGGGTCCTCAATTTACCTCTCATTTCTAGAATTCATTTAAAAAGTGTTGGTACTCAAGTAAATCTGAGTACAACATTTCATCCGCAGATGAATGGTCAGGTAAATCGTACCATTAAAACCTTAGAGGACATGTTGAGAGCTTGCATGATCGATTTCAAGGGTAGTTGGGATGATTTCCTACCTCTAATAGAATTTGCCTATAATAACAACTTTTATTCCAGTATTCAGATGGCCCCTTATGAGGCATTGTATGGGTGTAGATGCAGGTCCACAGTTGGTTTGTTCGAAGTAGGTGAAGCAGCATTGATTATGCCATATTCGGTTCATGAGGCTATGGAGAAAATTTAGCTCATCAGAGATAGACTAAAGAAGGCTCAGAGTCGTCAGAAGTCCCATGCAAATGTAAGGAGAAGGGACTTAGAGTTTGAAATAGATGATTGGGTTTTCATGAAAGTGTTACCCATGAAAGGGTTGATGTGATTTGTTAAGAAAGGGAAGATTAATCCCTGGTATGTCGGTCCTTACGGAATCCTGAAAAGAGTTTGTATTATGGCTTATGAGTTAGAGTTGCCAGTAGAACTAGTAGTAGTTTACCTACTATTTCACATTTCTTTGTTGAAGAAGTGTGTGAGTTATCTGACATCGATAGTACCTTTAGAGAGTGTGGTTGTGAAGGATAGACTAACCTATGAAGAGGTTCCAGTTGATATGCATGACCGTCTGGTTTGTAGGTTGAGAAATAAGAAACTCGCTTCAGTAAAGGTTTTGTGGAGGAGTCAATCCGTAGAGAAAGCTACTTGGGAAGCAGAAGAAGCCATGATGGCCAAGTATCCTTACCTTTTTCCTCCCGATTCAGTTTCGACTTGAGATAATAGTTCCTTTCCATTCTCTGAGTTTACTCTCTGTAACACAGTCTCAGTAACTTGTTCCCTTAGTTATCCTTGCATTTCAATATTTTTGCATGTTCATGGAACTCAATTAAGTTAGATGTCTGTTTCTAGTGCTCAGTGGTAGGGATTGCATCTCCTTCCGTCCATACTCAACTTGTTTAGTCTTCATTCGAGGACGAATGATCCCAAAGGGGAGATATTGTAACACCTAAGAAATCTAACTAAGACTAAACAAGAGGAAAGATGGTGGACCATAGAGGGGCCCATGGACCGTTAATAGGACCACGACCCGTCACCCTCATCATGGCTTACACCCACCAATAAGGTGAAGGACCACGAACCTCTACACGGGCTGTGGAACTCAACACGGGACATCAGGTTGGCCGTGAAAACAAACTAGAATTGTCACGCCCCAAGGCTACCCCCTTGACATGAACACGGGATCTAGGATCACGAGGGACCCCAAGCTAACCCGGAGTTGTCATAGCTTAAGCATACTTCAAGAAATATTGTGTGGAAGCTAAAAACATAGGATAAACTAAATGATGGGGAATACCCTATCTAAGTTTGAATATATAAAAACTGGAATAGAGTTTATAACACAGAACTATAACTTAAATACTAAGTTGAATCTGTCTATGTCCGAAATAAGCCTTTAACTGGCTGGAGATGCTGGGACATGCCCTAGCTAACTCTAGCAAATACTAAAAACTGAAATGAAAAGACTAAATATATAAATATGTCTATTTTCCTCGAAATACGAGGACTCACCACTAAAGATCATGAAAAGAAGATCAAGAGCCGATCTACGCGTGATCTGAATGTTGAGGACCTCAACGTACATCACGAAAAGATAGAGCGCAGAGTATGCGTCAGTACTTGAAAGGTACTGAGCATGCAAGATATGATAAAGCTGAACAATATATATATATAACTCAATAAAGCATACTGATCAATGATATAAGATGAACATGAATAATATATTGAACATACTGAACATGAACTAAACTGAATGCAATGACTAAGTACATAACATGCTGAAACTGAATACTGAAATGTAACTGGGAACCTGGTCAAATGCACTAGAATCTAACTATGGAAGCTACTGATAACCGACATAAAACTACATGAGCTAAATATGGAGTCCGATGTATACGCCCCATGGAGAGGACCCAATATATCTTGCCAAGGGTATAAAGGCATGACTAGCATGATCACTAAATATAATGCCAACAGAGGGAACTTACAAACCTACAGGTGCACGTAGTTCTAGAACTATGAGGGTGACTGACCGTAGTCCAACTCGGTGTTAAGCCTACTCCCAACTGAATATATGTACATTACAACATAACTGAAATATAAAGGACAGCTCATTGTTCTGACCTACTAACTGAAAATGCAACTTTAATGTACTGATAATGAAACATTTGGAATTGATGCATGTATATCTGTACAAACTGGCCTAGCAAGTGTAATTCATGAACTAAACGAATCAACACATTTAGGTTTTTGAATTTCATGAAGGAAACTAAGGAACAATGTTATGAAATCATGATAATCTGATTTGGAGTATTCTAACAGCTAAATCACATCAATTTTCTGAAGTTTTAGAAACCTTAGGTCTAGACAGTATTTAGGGAATCAAGATTTTGATTGAAATCTAGGGACCTAATGGGTGAAAGGAACCCACTAGTGAAATCCCACATACCTGGTGACAAATTTCATGAAGAAATCTTTCGATTTCGGGGTTGGAACTGAAGAAACCTTGTTGAGTTCTTGGAAGGGTTGGTCGACTCTTTCTCCTCTCTACGTTCTAAGTTTTATGAATTTTTGTCAATATTTTACTAGGGTAGGTACTAAGTAATTTACTAGGCTTAAACTGACCAAAACTACTTAGTTTAGGGGTTAAACGACATAGTTTATGTGTCGAACGCATAGGAAAATTACCAAATGACCCTTGACTTAAAACCTGTTGGGGAGTAACCGATGGGCTAGACTGACGGATCGTGGATAGACCTACGGTCCGTTCTGTTCGGCAGTCATTCGGCGTCTGGGAGTTAAAGATTGGTACCCCGAACCATGGACCTGGACCATGGACCGTGGTCCCATCTACGGTCTGTATGTCCTGGCGTGGTTTTGGACTTTTCTGGAGATCTTAGGTGGCCGACCAACTGACCACACCTATGGTCCGTGGTCCCACCCACAGGCCGTGGTTGTCCACTGTCGGTGACAACTGTAGGTTCTGTCAAGTCTGCTATTTGGTCTGTTTCGAATACGGGGTGTTACATTATCTCCACCTTAGGTATATTCGTCCTCGAATGAAGTCTAAACTAGTTGAATATGTAGGGAAAGAATTGCAAACCCTACTACTATGTACTGAAAACTGAAGTTTGACTAAACTAAGTTCCAAGAACATGCAAATACGCTGAAAATGCAAGTAAAACAGAAGGAACAAAATACTAAGACTGAATTTACGCATGAGTAACTGAAAGACTTGAAAGGAACTATTACCTCAAGCTAGAATGGAATGGGAAGGAAAGAGATGAGGATATTTGGCCTTCATGTCTACTTCTGCTTCCCAAGTAGTTCCCTAGATGGACTGACTCCTTCACAAAACCTTAACTGAAGCGACTTTTTTGTTTCTCAACCTTCGAACCTGACGATCAAGAATTTCAACTGGCACCTCTACATAAGTGAGACTATCCTTCACAACCACACTTTCTAATGGCACTATAGATGTTGGATCACACACACACTTCTTCAATAAGGAAATGTGAAAAACTAGATGCACTGCTGCTAGTTCTGCTGGCAACTCTAATTCATAAGCCACTTTACCAATCCTTTTCAAGATCCTGTAAGGACCTACATATCTGGGACTAAGCTTCCCTTTCTTCCTAAACCTCATCACCCCCTTCATAGGTGATACTTTCAAGAAAACCCAATCATCAATTTCAAACTCTAGGTCCCTCCTTCTCACATCTGCATAAGACTTCTAACGACTTTGAGTTGTCTTAAGTCTGTCTCTGATGAGCTAAACTTTTTCCATAGACTCATGCACTGAATCTGGCCCAATCAATGCTGCTTCACATGCTTCAAACCAACCAACTGGAGATCTACATCTACGACCATATAATGCCTCATAAGGGTCCATCTGAATACTAGAATGGTAGCTATTATTATAGGCGAACTCAATAAGAGGAAGGTGATCATCCCAACTACCCTTGAAGTCGATCACGCAATATCTCAGCATGTCCTCTAAAGTCTGAATGGTACGCTTGGCCTGACCATCCATCTGCAGATGAAATTCTGTGCTGAGATTTACCTGGATACCAAGACCTTTCTGTAAAGACTTTTAGAAATGAGAGGTAAACTGAGGACCTCTATCTGAAATGATGGATAAAGGAACCCCATGTAACCTAACTATCTCATTAATGTAAAGCTTGGCATAATCCTCTACCGAATCTGTAGTCTTAATAGCCAAAAAGTGAGCGGACTTAGTAACCATGTCTACTATTACCCAACTAGAGTCATGTTGTCTACGAGTACGAGGTAAACCTGTAATGAAGTCCATGTTGATCGCTTCCCACTTCCTTGGAGGAATTTTGATCACTTGAGTCATACCCCCCCCCCCCCGACTTTTGATGTTCTACCTTCACTTGGTGACAATTAGGGCACCTAGCCACAAAATCTATTCCTTTCCATGTCATTCCACCAAAAGACTTCCCACATATCACGGTACATCTTGGTGGCACCTGGATGAATAGAATACCTGGAGTTTTGGGCTTCTATAAGGATCTACTGTCTCAACTCACCCACCTTAGGAACACATAAATGACCCTGGTAGCGAAGCAAGCCATCTCCCCCTTGGGAGAAAACCTCAACTTTCTGCTGATGGACTGCACCCTTCAATTGAAGCAATATAGGATCATTGTCTTGTTTTTCCTTAACCTACTCTACAAATGAAGATTCTGACCCATTCTGAATTGTCACACCATCATCTGATATGCTCATAAGGCAAACTCTTAAGCGAGCAAGTCGGTGAACATCCTTTGCCAATTCCTTCCTTTCTTTCTCAACATGTGCTACACTACCCATAGATAGTCTGCTAAGAGCATGAGCTACTACATTGGCCTTACCAGGATGGTAAAGCACATTCATATCATAATAGTCCCTGAGGAATTCAAGCCATCTCCTCTGGCAAAGATTTCACTCTTTATGGGTGAAAACATACTGAAGGCTTATATGGTCTGTAAACACATCTACGTGAACACCATACAAGTAATGCCCCCAAATCTTTAGGGAAAATACTACGGCTACAAGCTCGAGGTGATGAGTCAAATAATTCTTCTCATGCACCTTAAGTTGTCTATAAGCATAAGCTATAACCTTACCATGCTGAATCAACACACAACCCAAGACGACTCTGGATACATCACAATAGATCACATAGCCGTCTGAACCCTCTGGTATAGTTAAAACATGAGTTGTAGTCAACCTAGTTTTCAGTTCTGAGAAGCTCTTCTTACACTCATTTGACTACTAAAACTTAACCTTTTTCTCAGTCAACTTAGTCAATGGAGAAGCTATGGATGAAAATCCTTCCACGAACCTTCTGTAATAACCAGCCAAACCCAAGAAACTTATGATGTCTATTGGAGATGTGAGTCTGGGCCAAAGTTTCACTGCATCTATTTTCAGAAAATCCACTCAGATCTCTTCGGTAGACACTATATTCCCTAGGAAAGCAACTGATTGTAACCAAAACTCACATTTGCTAAACTTAGCGAATAACTAGCGATCTTTGAGAGTTTGTAGGACAACCCTCAAATGAATCGCATGTTCTTCCTCATTCCTAGAGAAAATGAGGATATCATCAATAAAGACGATAATGAACAAGTCCAAATACTGCTTGAACACCCTATTTATCAAATCCATGAAAGTTGCAGGAGCATTAGTTAGTCCAAAAGACATAACTACAATTTCATAATGACCATACTAAGTTCTAAAGGCTATTTTCAGGATGTCACAATAGAGAGGCAATCGAAGAAAGCTCTTTCATAAATCTTCTATAATAACCAGCCAACCCCAAGAAACTATGTATATCCGAAGGGGATAGAGGTCTAGACCAATTCTTAACCACTTTCATCCTCTTAGGATCAACCTCAATTCCTTTAGCAGAAATAATGTGACCAAGAAAAGCCACGGATCTCAATTAAAACTCGCATTTATTAAACATATCATCTAACTCATGATCCTTAAGAATTTGAAACCTAATTCTCAAATGATCGGCATGATCATCCTCACTCAAGAGTAAATCAAGATATCATCAGTAAACACAATCAGAAAAATATCAAGATATTGTCTAAACACTCTATTCATCATATGAAATAATCCAGTCGGAGCATTAGTAAAACCAAACAACATCATCAAGAATTCATAATGACCATACCGAGTTCAAAAATCCATTTTTGGAATGTCACTATCCTTCACTCTTAATTGGTGATAACCCGACTGGAGGTCATTTTTTGCAAAATAGCTTGCTCCTTGGAGTTGATCAAACAAATCATTAATCCTTGGAAGGGGATACTTATTCTTAATGGTAACCTTCTTTAATTACTAGTAATCAATGCGCATATGAAGTAAACCATCTTTCTTACGAACAAACAAAATTGGAGCACCCCATGGAGAGATACTTGATAAGATGAAACTCTTATGCAACAAATCTTTCAATTTCTTCTTTAATTCCATAAGTTCTTCTGGAGCCATACAGTAAGGAAAAATATAGATAGGTTGTGTATTTATGAGAAGGTCAATACCGAAGTCTATTTCCATTTCAGGAGAAACATCAGGTAGGCCATCGGGAAACACTTTGGAAACTCATTTACAACGAGTACGGACTCAAGAATATGGGTTTCATAATTTGTATTCCCAAACCAAACAAGACAATATATGGAACCCTTAGAAATCATTTACCTAGTTTTAAGGGGGGAAAAATTGTAGCACCTAGAAAATTTCTAAGCTAAGGCACAAACTATTCTTTATTTACATGTAAGGTCGTATCGGGTGATTCTCAAATTTCACATATGTTTAAAGGGAAATTCTAAGTGTGGAATGAATTGGATATGAATTAAGGTCACTAAACCCCTAGCATAAAGTTGAGTTGAAAGGTTCTAAACCGATTAAGTTTTGATGTAAGATCCCACTTGGGTCAACTTCAAACAATTATATCTCTTAGAATATAAAGGGTTAGGTGGCCCATAACATATCAAGTTAAAGGTATTTGAATCTTCTTTCCAACACCACCAGTTGTGCATCAATCTGAGTTTGGAGTAGAAAGTTATGACCATTTTAGTAACCTGATATAGTGCAGTGATGAATTTGCCGACGAAAAAAGATTAAAAAGGGTCATTTATGTCTTTTTACTTCTAAGAAAACCCTACACGAATTTCTTCACTAATTAAAGGCTTAAATCGAACAGATTTTGATCTCTTAATCCAACATTCTCTTCTCTCTCAAATCCTAAGGAATAACCCTAAGGAAGAATCAAAGTAGAAGACTTCCATTCAAAATTCTTTAAATATTTTTCAAGATTTTTCTTCAATGTAAGTCATTCTCCAGGAATTCCATTCTTTCCAACTCAAATTTCTCTATACAATTACGAATCACTAATAAAAACTATAATTCTTGGTCATAGAGATTTCAAGAAACTAATTCAAGAATGTCAAGAAAGGTTTTGTTAATTGTTCTCCTTCAAGATAAGGCTTCAAGGTTTCTAATCAAGTTCATCTTCAAGATTCTTCAAGAACCTTATGCTTACAAGTATGTAAGTCTAGCATAGTGTTTCACTAGTTCATCCTTAAGCCCTACATCTACTTTCAAATCAGCAAAAGAGTAATCTAGGGTTCTATCCGTAGATTTAAGTATTCTTCAGATGAGTTGATTTTGAGTTCTTGAGTTCCTGATTCTTTTTAAAATTCTATTCCTAATAGTTGAATTGCTATATGTTATGCATTAAGATTCTTGTGTTTATTTGTTCATGCCTATATTTCAGCATGAACCCTATGAATTAAAAATTATGAGATGAGTAGTTCGTTAAGTTCTGAGTTCTGAGCATTAAGTTTTCTATATTGTTATTGAGATCCTTGAGTTGATTCGTTCATGTCTATATTTCATCATGAACCCTATTTTGCGTTATAAATTTTGAGAATCTTTTAAAGGCAACATTTTTGTTTTAAACTAAGTTTTGAGAAAGTAAAGAGAAGTTTGAGAAAGAGTTTTAACCAAGATTTGAGAAAAAGTATAAGGGAACTAAGTAATTCCCAAATGTTTCATTTTTACTTGGAGAGAGAGAGTATTTTACATTGAGCAAAGATAAACTTTGTTTTCTAAATGAGCAATTGAGTTTAGAGTTATTTCAGACCAGTTACCTCTTTTAAGGGGATAGTTTGAGCAATTATCTCAAACAAAAGAAAGAATATGTTTTATACATTTGAGCATAAGTATATATATTATTGGGAGTAGTATAGAGCATTGCTATGGGGATGAGTTTAGACTACTCAAAATCCTCATAAACCATATCTTGCCAATATGGTACATGATCATACTTTTTAGATGAATCCTTATTTCATAGTGGATTCACTTATTTGAGGTGTCCTATATCCTGACATGATATAGGACAGTTCAAGTAGCGTGGTTGAGACGTTGTATCATCGCGTAGCTCATAGTGATGGTTGTCGCTTAGAGAATCTCCCAAATAGAGTTAAAATGTATTTTTATTATATGACTTAATATGTTAAGTTCAAAGATGAGTAAGTAATTTTTGTAAAGTTTTAATGATTTCACTTCTTTATTTATTCACATTCAGTTGAGTATATATCTATATCTATTGTAGTCTTTTCATTTAGTTATTTGTTATGCAACTATATTATATACTTGTACATTCAATGGATTGATGTCATTCAACCTGCATGTTTTAATGATGCAGATACATGTTCTTAAGATTCTCAACAAGATTCCATTGAGATCACCTCATCTGCTCATGAGCTTTTGAGTAAGACCTCCTATCTTTCGGAGGACTCTAGTTTTATGAGGTTTTACTAGTAGGTCTTTTAAGAAGTCGTGGGTCTTGTCCCAACACTCATCTTTGTATAGTAGAGGCTTCATAAATAGATAATTTTGGAGTATCTTTTAGTTTCAAAAGTTTTTGCTTTAAAACCTAAGTTTAATACTCAGTATATTCTGAGAGTTTTGAGATTTAATACACTATTGATTTTGCATTTCTTTCAATTTGATGAATATGAATGCTCGAGTTAGTCTTTCATTTGTATTCACTAGGATGAGGGTTTTTTTGGAGACCAACAATGGTTCTTGAGTACCGGTCATGTTCAGGGTATAGGCTCATGTCGTGACAAACTTGATATCAGAGCACATAGTTCAAGTGTCCTAGGGTGTCTATGAAGTCGTGTCAGTAGGATCTTATTTATGTTTGTAAGGCCCCCAGTTCCATAGATAAGAGACTACAAACATTTCAGAAAAGTTTCTCTTCTTTCATACTCTAAATCGTGCGATACAACTATGTCATAAGAAATTTATTTAAACTTCTACATTTTTCAAATCCATTCGACTACCCCTCATACTCAAGGTAGTTGAAAAGCAAAGCCTAGATCCTTAATGATGAGTTACTCTCAGCAAAATTCTTCTGAAATTCATGAGATTGCAGAGGGGCTTGAAAGAAGCATGTGAGTGAGCTTAAGTGTAGAGATTCAAAAGAATGCACTCTTATTTATATAAACCGTTCGTTCGAGCTAAAAGTGGGATGTACTCCTAGACTTTCTTCTCTAAACCTTGTTTCACTTGAGACCCTTATGAGGAAGTTTTTTTTAGAGCTTTTGTAGTATTTTCACCTGGAAAGATAGTATGAGTTATGATGTTATAAGAAGTAGTAGTAAAAGTTCCCAGAGTTAGATGAATGCATGCAAAGGTATAGTAATCTAAGAAAGGAAAATATTGATGAGGCAAATAATGTTGTTGTAGTCATATACCTAGTAAGTCATTAATGAGAAGTTTTCCTTTATGTATAGACTAAGGAATAATAATTTTCTATGGAGTTCATGACAGAGGGTATGTAACACCCCGTATCCTAGATAGACCAAATGCAGATTTTTTAGAAGTTCCAAGTACAACCTACGGTCGCCACCTATGGACCGTAGTCTGACTTACGACCCGTGTTATGGGTTTGTGGTTCACTACTTCAACCCCTCCCAAAAACCAAGCTCAGAAAATCAGCTAAGTCTCGACCCACGGATAGACCTACGGTCCCTAGGTGTGCTCTGTGTCCGTGGATCAAGACTCCTTTACCCAGCCTCTGACACGAACTACGGTTGACCAGCACGTCGTTCGATGCACGATCCGTAGGTTTGACCGTAAATGAGGGTCAATAGCCAGTTAGGGTAAAATTGTTGATTGGATCAACTTCAAATTATCATAACTCTTAGGCTAAAATGACTTATGATATGATAGATAACTGAATCCTCTTTCCAACGCCACCGAGTTTGCTAAAATTTGACCTCCGAGTAAAAGGTTATGCTCGTTTTAGTGAAGCCTTGTCAAGCAAACTCCACTTACAACCCCAATCTACGGACCGTAGATTGAGCTACGGCCCGTAGGTCCAATCCGTAGGTCACTCTGACAGCAGTTAATTTCGGGGTCTTTTGGTCTTTTCCTATATCGTTTAACCCTTAAGCTATGTCGTTTAGACCCTAAATTATGAGGTTTTAGTCAGTTTAAGGCTAGAAACATAACTAGAACTTACCTTAGTCAAGTCATTAATCAAAATATAGAAAATTAGAAGCAAGAGAGGAGAAAAAGGTCAAGAACCCTAGTTCAAGAACGCAGCAAGGTTCCATCAGTTCTAGCCCCATAATCTAAGGATTTCTCCATGGAATTCGTCACCAGGTATATGGGATTTCACTAGTGGGTTCCTTTCACCCATTAGGTCCCTAGTTTTCAGTCAGTTTCTTAATTCCCTTATTATGACTAGACCTAGGATTTCTTGAATGTTAGAATTATTGGGTTCTTAGTTGTTAGAATAATCCAAAACAGATTAGTATGTTAATATTCAGTTTATTGCTTGAATTCCAGAACCCTAGTTATGTATTTCTTTAGTTCTTGAATTACACATGCTAGGTCAGATATTTCAGTTATTCAGTTATAAATGCCTTAGTTATTAATGCATTAATATCAGTTTAATTGTTGCATACTCAGTTTGCATGTTCACTTCAAGCTATCCAGTAACTTATAGAAATTCAGTCATAATGTGTTAATTACTTAATCCATTGGGAGTAGCATAATACCGAGTTGGACTAGGGTTCAGCATACCCAAATAGTCCAGAACTACTAACAACGTAGGTTGTAAGTCCTCTTTGTGGGCATCTTTTCAGTGATCACGCCAGCATGCCTCTATACCTCCAGCAGGGTATATTGGGTCCTCTCGATGGGGCGTATATATCGAACTCCACATTTAGCTCATGTGGTTTTATTATCGGTTATTAGTAGCTCCCACAGTTCAGTCAGATTCTATTGCATAGACCATTTATCAGTATATCCAGTATTCAGTTTCAGCATGTTATAAATTGGTCACTGCATTCAGTTATCTCAGCATTCAATATCTATATCATGTTCAGATTATATCATTGCTTATGTGCTTTATTAAGTTATATGTTATTTCAGTTGTATTCTACCTTGCAAGCTTAGTACCTTTCAAGTACTGACGCATACTCTGCGCTACATCTTCTCGTTATATAGGTTCAGGTTCTTAACATCTAGATCACACTTAGATCGGTTCCCGATCTCCAGTTCAACAGAATCAGTGGTGAGTCCTCATTCTCCGAGGACAATAGTCATGAGTTTCTTTTCAGTATTTTTAGTCCTTTAGTTT
>NW_006239124.1:37761-63798 GCF_000226075.1 Solanum tuberosum
AGGCCTGTCCAAGCATTTCTAGTCAGTTAGAGGCTATTTTTAGATATAGTTAGACTCAGATTAGTATTGAGTTAATATCTTCTTTGTATTAAACCTATCAGTTTTCATTTATCTCAGTTATAGTATATGGGTATTTCCCATCTTTTCAATTTTATTTATGATTTTGCTTCTGTATCAGTTCATTATCTTTAATATGCTCATGATCATGGCAGCAGGGTTAGCTTGGGATCACTTGTGATCCTAGGTCTCGTGCCCGCATTTCGGGGGTAGTCTCGGGGTGTGACAAACTTGGTTTTAGAGCACTAGGTTTAAGTGTCCTAGGATGTTTGAAAAGCCACACTAAGTAGAGTCATTTTCATTGGTGTGAAGTGCACTACATCTAATGAGGGAGAGGCTACATAGTGTTTTCAGAATTCTTTATTTTCTTGTTACTCTTATCATACGTAAGGTATGATCTAAATTCCATTCTAACTCGACGTTCTACATTTCAGTGATCATGTTTCCTCGTAGAGCTAATGCCAGGAATGAGAATGCCAGGAACGCAAACACAGCTCCTCCAATCCCTGATCAAGAAGCATCGAATGTAGAATTCAGGAATGCTATTAAGATGTTGGCTCAGAGTATGGCCAACCAGAACAATCAGCGGGCCCCAGTTCCGGTAAATGCCAATGTTGGGTCAGCTGCAGCCAGGGTGAGAGACTTTGTTAGGATGAATCTGCCAAAGTTCTTAGGATTGCACGTTGGAGAAGATCCCCAAAACTTCATTGATGAGGTCAAGAAGATCTTTGAAGTGATGCAGGTAACTGGGAATGATCGGGTTGAGTTAGCATTCTACCAACTTAAGGATGTGGCTCATCTCTGGTATACTCGGTGGAAGGAGAACAGGGGTATAGATGCAGCTCCTATTACTTTGGATTGTTTCATCGAAACCTTTCTGGATAGGTTTTCCCCATAGAGTTAAGAGAAGCAAGGGGCCAGGAATTTATGAACTTAAGGCAGGGTAACATGACTGAAGAAGAGTATGGGCTCAAGTTTAACCAACTCTCTAGGTATGCTCCTCACATGGTTGCTGACTCCAAGGCTCAGATGAATAGGTTTATTTATGGGGTGTCAGACTTAGTGAAACAGAGTGCAGGAATACTATGTTGTTGGGACACATGAACATCTCTAGGCTAATGGCTCATGCTCAGCAGGTTGAGGGTGATAAGCTTAGGGAACATGATAAGGAGACTAAGAAAGAAAGAACAGGTAACTACGAGTATTCCCAACAGAAATCGGGTGGTGGAAATAGCTCACAGTTTCAGCAGAAGTCTTCGACTCTAGCCCCTTCATCAGCTAGTGTTCCATCCCCTAGGTTCCGTAACGATCAAAAAGGTAGGGTGTCAGGCTCTAAGTCTCAAGCTAGTGTTACAGGTACCAAAACCTACCCAACTTGCCGTAAGTGTGGTAAGAACCATCCGGGCGAGTGTCTTGCAGGAAAATAAGTATGTTTTGGGTGTGGTCAATATAGTCATAGATTGAAGAATTGTCCTTTTAGACAGGGTCAAAGAGGAAATAATGGTAGAGCACAGTCTATAACTTTAGCAGCACCAGCAAGTCACCCGACTCAGCAGGGTAACTCATCTGGTACAGGTGGCGGACAGCGCCAAAACAAGCTCTATGCTTTTCAAGCTCGTCAAGATCAAGAAGATTATCTTGATGTAGTCACTAGTACGTTACGAGTCTTTGACCTTCATGTTTATGCATTATTAGATCCAGGGGCTACTTTATCTTTAGTAACTCCTTACATAGCAGTCCAATTCAGTGTTAGCCCAGAAACTCTTTCAGAACCCTTCTCAGTCTCTACTCCAGTCAGTGACCCAATTATAGCTAGACGAGTATACAGAAATTGCCCTGTAACAGTCTCTTAGAACGTCACCTCAACAGATCTTGTAGAATTAGAAATGGTAGACTTTGATGTCATTCTACATGGATTGGTTACATTCTTGTTATGCCTCAGTCGATTGTAGAACTAGGATTGTTCGTTTTCAGTTTCCAGATGAACCAATCCTAGAATGGAAGGGTAGTAGCTTAGTGCCTATGGGTCGATTCATTTCTTACCTTAAGGCTAGAAAGATGATCTCTAAGGGTTATCTCTATCATCTAGTTCAGGTTAAGGATTCTAGTTTCGAATCCCCAACTCTTGAGTCAATCCCTATAGTCAACCAGTTTCCAGAAGTGTTTCCAGATGATCTTCCCGGAGTTCCTCCCGAAAGGGAAATCAACTTTGGAATTAATCTCCTTCCAAATACCCATCCTATCTCTATTCCTCCTTACAGAATGCCTCCAACTGAGCTTAAGGAATTGAAAGACCAGTTGAAAGACATTCTAGATAAAGACTTCATCAGACTTAGTATTTTGCCATGGGGTGCACCATTGTTGTTCGTAAAGAAGAAAGATAGTTCTCTCAGAATGTACATTGACTATAGGCAGTTGAACAAAGTCACAATCAAGAATAAGTATCCCATCCCCAGGATTGATGACTTGTTCGACCAACTTCAGGGTGCTAGTCATTTCTCAAAGATAGATCTCAGATCAGGTTATCATCAACTTAGAGTCAGAGATAGTGACATTCCAAAGACAGCCTTCAGAACTCGATATGGTCATTACGAATTTGTAGTTATGTCATTTGGACTAACCAATGCTCCTACAGCTTTCATGGATTTGATGAACAGAGTGTTCAAGCAGTATTTAGACTTGTTCGTTATCGTCTTTATTGATGATATCCTCATTTACTCTAGGAAGGAGGAAGAACATGTGAGTCATTTGAGAGTTGTTTTGCAAACTTTCAAAGATCACCAGTTATTTGCAAAATTTAACAACTGCGAGTTTTGGTTACAATCAGTTGCCTGCCTTGGGCATATTGTGTCTAGTGAAGGAATTCGAGTAGATTCCCAAAAGATAGAAGTAGTGAAATAATAGCCCAGACCTACCTCTGCTACAGATATCAGAAGTTTCTTAGGTCTAGAGGGATATTACAGATGGTTCGTGGAAGGATTTTCATCCATAGCCTCACCATTGACTAGATTGACTCAGAAAAAAGTTAAGTTCCAGTGGTAAGATGATTGTGAGAAAAGGTTTGCAGAACTGAAACTAGGTTGACTACAACTCCTGTGTTGACTCTACCAGAGGATTCAGATGGTTATGTGATCTATTGTGATGCATCCAAGGTCGGCCTAGGTTGTGTGTTGATGCAGTGAGGTAAATTCATATCTTATGCTTCCAGACAACTTAAGGTGCATGAGAAGAATTATCCGACTCATGACCTCGAGCTTGCAGCAATGGTGTTTGCACTCAAGATTTGGAGACACTACTTGTATGGTGTTTATGTAGATGTGTTCACAGACAATAAGAGCCTCCAGTATGTATTCACCCAGACAGAGTTGAATCTTCGCCAAAGAAGGTGACTTGAGTTCCTCAAAGATTATGATATGAGCGTGCATTACCATCCGGGTAACGCGAATGTAGTAGAAGATGCTCTTACCAAATTATCCATGGTAGTGTAGCATATGCTGAGGAAGAAAGAAGAGAGCTAGCAAAGGATGTTCACAGACTTGCTCGCCTAGGAGTTCGTCTTATGAGCATATCAAATGGTGGTGTAACGGTTCAAAATGGGGCAGAATCTTCTTTGGTAGTAGAGGTTAAGGAAAAGCAAGATAGTGATCCAATCTTGCTTGAGCTTAAGGGTGCAGTCCACAATTAGAGAGTGGAGGTTTTCTCCCAAGAGGGAGATGGTGTGCTTCGCTACCAGGGTCGATTATATGTTCCTAATGTAGGCGAGTTAAGACAACATATTTTTGTAGAGGCCCATAACTCCAGATATTCTATCCATCCAGGCGCCACTAAGATGTACCGCGATCTGCAAGAAGTCTATTGGTGGAATGGTATGAAAAGAGATATAGGAGACTCTGTGGCTAAGTGCCCCAATTGCCAGCAAGTCAAAGTAGAACATCAGAAACCAGGAGGTATGACTCAAGAGATTGACATTCCTACTTGGAAGTGGGAATTGATCAACATGGACTTCATCACAGGTTTACCTCGTACTCGCAGACAACATGACTCCATTTGGGTGATTGTTGATAGGGTTACTAAGTCTTATCACTTTTAGCTGTCAAGACTACAGATTCGGCGGAGGATTACGCCAAGATTTACATTAATGAGATTGTAAGGTCACATAAGGTTCCTTTGCCTGTCATCTCAGATAGAGGTCCTCAGTTTACCTCTCATTTCTGGAAGTCATTTCAGAAGGGTCTTGGTACTCAGGTTAATCTTAGCACAGCGTTTCATCCGCAGACTGATGGTCAGGCAGAGCGTACCATTCAGACGTTAGAGGACATGTTGAGAGCTTGTGTGATCGACTTCAAGGGTAGTTGGGATGATCACCTTCCTCTTATTGAGTTTGCCTACAACAATAGTTACCATTCCAGCATTCAGATGGCCCCTTATGAGGCATT
This sequence comes from Solanum tuberosum, assembly GCF_000226075.1. Taxonomy (NCBI): domain Eukaryota; kingdom Viridiplantae; phylum Streptophyta; class Magnoliopsida; order Solanales; family Solanaceae; genus Solanum; species Solanum tuberosum. The sequence continues at coordinate 42,255 of NW_006239124.1, forward strand.
GTATGGGCGTAGATGTAGATCTCCAGTTGGTTGGTTTGAAGTAGGTGAAGCAGCCTTGATAGGACTAGATTTGGTCCTTGATGCTATGGAGAAAGTGAAACTCATTACAGATAGATTTAAAAGTGCCCAGAGTCACCAGAAGTCTTATGCAGATGTGAGAAAAAGGGAACTAGAGTTCCAAGTTGATGATTGGGTTTTCCTGAAAGTGTCACCTATGAAGGGGGTGATGAGATTTGGCAAGAAAGGGAAGCTCAGTCCCAGATATGTAGGCCCTTACCGGATCTTGAAAAGGATTGGTAAAGTGGCTTATGAGTTAGAGTTGCCAGCAGACTTAGCAACAGTGCATCCAATCTTTCACATTTCACTTTTGAAGAAGTGTGTGGGTGATTCAGCATCCGTAGTACCATTAGAGATTGTGGCTGTGAAAGATAGCCTTTCTTATGAGGATGTATCAGTTGAGATTCTTGATCGTCAAATTAGAAGGTTGAGAAACAAAGAAGTCGCTTCAATCAAGGTTTGGTGTAGGAGTCAGTCCGTAGAGGGAGCCACTTGGGAAGCAGAAGCTGCCATGAAAGCCAACTATCCTCACCTCTTTCATTCTGATTCTAATCCATCTTGAGGTAATAGTTCCTCTTCAATTTTTCAGTCATTCATGCGTAAATTCAATCTTAGAATCATGTTCCTTCAGTTTGTACTTGCATTTTCAATGTATTTGCATGTTCTTGGAACTTAGATTAGTCAGAAATTCAGTTCTCAGTGTTTAGTGGTAGGGACTGCAACTCTTTCCCACTATTTCAGCTAGTTTAGTCTTCATTCGAGGACGAATGTTCTCAAGGGGGATATAATGCAACACCCCGTATCCTAAATAGAACAAATGCAAATTTTTAGAAGTTGTAAGTACAACCTATGTACACCACCTACGGACCATACTCTCACCTACGGCCCATGATATGGGTCCGTGGTTCACCACTGCAGCCCCTCCCAAAAACTCAACTCAGAAAATTGACCAAGTCTCGACCCACGGACAAACCTACGGTCAGTAGGTCAGACCACGGTCTATGGTCTGTGTCCATGTATCAAGACTCATTTACCCATCATCTAACACGAACTACGGTCAACCAGCATGGACCGTCGTTCGATACACGATCCATAGGTCTGACCGTAAATGAGCGTCAACAGCTAGTTAGGGGAAAATTGTTGATTGGGTCAACTTCAAATGGTCATAAATGTTAGGACAAAATGAATTAGGTGTCCTCTGACCTATGATATGATAGATAATTGAATCCTCTTTCCAACGCCACCGAGTTTGCCAAAATCTGACCTCCGAGTAAAACGCTATGCTTGTTTTAGTGAAGCCTTGTCGAGCAGACTCGACCTGCGACCCCAATCTACGGACCGTAGATTGAGCTATGGCCCGTAGGTCCAATCTATAGGTCACTCCGACAGCAGTTAATTCAGGGGTGTTTTGGTCTTTTCCTATTTTGTTTAACCCCTAAGCTACGTCGTTTAGGCCCTAAATTATGAGGATTTAGTCAGTTTAAGCCTAGAAACATAACTAGAACTTACCTTAGTCAAGTCATTAATCAAAACATAGAAAATTAGAAGCAAGAGATGAGAAAAAGGTCAAGAACCCTAGTTCAAGAACGCAGCAAGGTTCCATCAGTTCCAGCCCCGCAATCTAAGGATTTCTCCATGGAATTCGTCACCAGGTATGTGGGATTTCACTAGTGGGTTCCTTTCACCCATTATGTCCCTAGTTTTCAGTCAGTTTCTTGATTCCTTTATTATGACTAGACCTAGGGTTTATTGAATGTTACAATTATTAGGTTTTTAGCTGTTAGAATGATCCAAATAAGATTAGTATGTTAATATTCAGTTTATTGCATGAATTCCAGAACCCTAGCTACGTATATCTTTAGTTCTTGAATTACACATGCTAGGTCATATATTTCAGTTATTCAGTTATACATGCCTTAGTTATTAATGCATCAATATCAGTTTAATTGTTGCATACTCAATTTGCATGTTCAATTCTATCTATTCTGTAACTTACAAAAATTTAGTCATAATGTGTTAATTACTTAATCCATTGGTAGTAGCATAATACCGAGTTGGACTAGGGTTCAGCGTACCCAAATAGTCCCAGAACTACTAACAACGTAGGTTGTAAGTCCCCTCTGTAGGCATCATTTCAGTGATCACACCAGTATGCCTCTATACCTCTGGCAAGGTATATTGGGTCCTCTCGATAGGGCGTATACATCGGACTCCACATTTAGCTCATGTGGTTTTATTATCGGTTATTAGTAGCTCCCACAGTTCAGTCAGATTCTATTGCATTGACCATTTATTAGTATATCCAGTATTCAGTTTCAACATTTTATAAATTGGTCACTGCATTCATTTATCTCAGCATTCAGTATCTATATCATGTTCAGATTATATCATTGCTTATTTGCTTTGTTCAATTATATGTTATTTCAGCTGCATTTTATCCTGCATGCTTAGTACCTTTCAAGTACTAACGCATACTCTGCACTACATCTTTTCGTGATGTAGGTTTAGGATCTCAGCATCCAGATCATGCTTAGATCGGTTCCCGATCTCCAGTTCAGCAGAATCAGTGTTGAGTCCTCATTCTCCGAGGACAATAGTCATGAGTTTCTTTTCAGTTATTTTTAGTCCTTTTAGTTTTAGTTTTGCTAGACTTAATTGGGGACTGTCCCAGCATTTCTAGTTAGTTAGAGACTATTTTCAGACATAGTTAGATTCAGCTTAGTATTGAGTTAATATCTTCTTTGTATTAAACCCATTAGTTTTCATTTATCTCAGTTATAGTATATGGGTATTCTCTATCTTTTCATTTTTATTTATGATTTAGCTTCTGCATTAGTTTATTATCTTTAGTATGCTCATGATCATAGCAGCAGGGTTAGTTTGGGATCACTTGTGGTCCTAGGTCTCGTGTCCGCGTCTTGGAGGTAGTCTCGGGGCGTGACAGGGTAGAAGAAATAGTTACTAGTTAGAACGAGTTAGCATATACTTCAACTAGAAAAGAGTTTATGATGATGTGTCAATGTGTTAGTAATGAGCAAGTATATGAGTTGAATTGAAGAGTAGGAGTAGTCATGAGGTGAAAGATCTAAGATAAGCTTTTAATTTTGAAGGGAGAGCCGCACGGTATTCAAAGGGTTATAGAACTAATTAGGAAATGATGTTTAGTGAATGTGTAAGTAGAACTTATGTTGTGAAATGGAATGTCACCGTAAATTGTAAGTATGATGACTGAGAGATAAAGATTGACTACTTGTAATGTGGTCTTAGAGGGTGAGTGTTTCTTAATTTTATCTAGTATTCATAAGTTAGTATAGTATATGAGAAATTTTATTGTTAATTGTGTTTAGTACTAGACCTTAAGCTTGAATTTGATATGAGTGTCGTGATACAAAAAAGAATGACAACATAAGGGTGATGATGTTAGTTCGAGATTTGATCTTTTAGGTTCGACATAAATTAGGTGAGAAATTAAGGTGTTATTTTGATAAGTATGAGTGGTACAAGTGTAGTTGTATGACTCTTAGATGAGAGCAAGGTAGTGTGGCTAAGATATTAGATTAGCAAGAGCAATAAGAGGTGTACCCGAGATCGTATGTAATCAGAGGAAGTTCCATCTAAGTTAATGATGTGTGCCTAGATAGTATATTTGAGCTATTAATGTGGAATAGGCTGATGTATACATTATTTTTTTCCCTTAAGAGTTAGATGAAGTAGCCTTATAAGCCAATGAGAAGAAGTTAACAGAATCATCTTAGAAAGACGTAATGAGAAGAGGTTAAGAGAGTCATCATAGTAAGAGATCTTAAAAGGAGTCTTATTACTTTCACATGGAGAGTTCATTAGCCATGAGATAAGCCTTTCCTGAGTATTAGAGTAAAGTGAATGTAGACCAGTTTAGAGATGATGGAATAAATCCATAGCTTTAAAGTGTCAGCTTCAAACCTAAGAGGAAGATGATAATATGAGAAACCAATTCAAGTGTGGAGAATCATATAGTGATGTGTTCAGAAAGAGTTACAGTATTACTTCAATTAATTTCATACTCTAGCGTATTCCTCCAATCTCAATTATTACAACATTCGGTTGATGTCTCTAATATCAGCCTTATATCCACGACTTATGCTCATAAAAATCCATATCTATGCTTAGTTCTCAGAATGAGGGACAAAGACTTCAACCCATTGATCTCAATCTTACTCCATAAAGTTATGGATATCATTCTCATGATATGAACCAGTTCATATAAGCATTTATGTCTCATAGTATGCTCAGTCTCGCAAATACATTATTTACTCTCAATGGCTAGCAATATAACGTTATGCCATGCATATTCGTATATCAAATATCTCAAATAAATCGTGCTTATGATCTTTCTCCTTAATGTTCTTTCAATGATCCTTTTTAGTTTTGATAGCGATGTTGTCGATAGTAGTTGAGTAATGGTAGAAGGAGAGGGTTGATGTTTCTTATTGTGGTTTGGTGATGTGCTTATTACATTTAAGGTTATAAATGTGGAGGAAGAATGATATGAGGCTTTACCATGAGTAATAGTTAAATGAGAGCAATTATTCGATTCCTAGTAGTAATGCGTGAAATTTCATTTGGTAGATATGATGAGAGAATGAGAAATTCTTAGAAGGATTGGTTAGTAGGAGTTCATGGAGTGGTTATAGCACTAGGCTTGAATGTGGTGTTGTTAACATATGAACAAATGCATGATGCACTAGGGGTTTCTTGATATGGGCTTAAGATTGGTTGAATGTAGTTATAAGGATAAGTATTCTTGGGATGAGATAGGTATAAAACCTAAATCTTATGGTTTAGATAAGTATAACCATCTCATGTTAATTACCTTGTGAATTAGATATTAGACCTAGCAAGCAATTTGACATAGACATTTGTGAGAGTAGTCATATACTCTAGTGGGAGCTATGAGTTGCAGCTAGCGAAATGTAGTTATCAAAAAGAAGAGCATAGTTGAGAAGTGTTGCTAAGCTTAAAAGATACAAGTCATATCACTCAAGGCATAATATTCCAATTCTTACTTTGTGCCCGAATACTCTTGTTTCATGTCGTGGTCTGTAATCTTAAAGTTATGTGAGGGTTTGTGCCAAGCATGCTCTAGTCCATTTTCAGTTCTACCTATATTAGTAGACAAGTTCAGAGTCGAGAGAGATAGTGATAGAAAATCATTTTCCTTCCATGCTCAATTTAACCATCTTTCGAGGACGAATAATCCCAGGGGGAAGATATTGTACGACCAAAAAATTTCTAAGCTAAGACCTGAACTATTCTTTATTTACATGTAAGGTCGTATCGAGTTATTCTTGAATTTCTCATCTGTGTAAAGGTTAATTTTTCTGTGTGGAATGGATTTGGATATGAATTAAGGTCACTATAACCCCTAGCACAAAGTTGTGTTAAAAGCTTCCATACCGATTAAGTTTTGACGGAAGATTCTACTTTCGTTAACTTCAAAGTATCATATCTCTTAGAATATAAACAATTATGTGGCCCGTAACCTCCCATATTAAAGGTATTTGAATCTTCTTTCAATGCCACCAACTTTGTGTCAATCTAAGTTTTGAGTAGAAAGTTATGACCATTTTAGTAACCTGATATAGTACAATGACGAATTAGCCGACGAGAAAAAATTTAAAAGGGTCATTTATTTCTTTTACCTCTAAGAATACCCTAAACAAATTTCTTGACTAATTAAAGGCCCAAATCAATTAGATTTTCATCTCTTAATCAAACATTCTCTTCTCTCTCAAATCCTAAGGCAAAACCCTAAGGAAAATTCAAAGTAGACGACTTTCATTCAAGATTATTTTAATCTTTTTCAAGATTCTTCATCAATGTAAGTCATTCTCCAAGAATTCCATTCTTTCCAACCAAAATTCCTCCATAAAATTATGAATCACTAATGAAAACTATAATTCTTGGCCATTTCAAGAGACTAATTCAAGAATCTCAAGAAAGGTTTTGTTGATTGTTCTCCTTCAAGCTAGGGTTTCAAGGCTACTAATAAAGTTCTTCTTCAACATTCTTCAAGAACCTTTTTCTTTCAGGTATGTACGGCTATCATAGTGTTGGACTAGTTCGTCCTAACGGCCTACATCTACTTTCAAATCACTAAAAGAGTAATCTAGGGTTGTATCCCTATTTGAGTATTCTTGAGATGAGTTGATTTTGAGTTGTTCAGTTCCAGATTATTTTTGAAATTCTATACATAATTATTGAATTGCTATATATTATGCATAAAGATACTTGAGTTGATTTGTTCATGTTTATATTTCAGCATGAACCCTAAGAATTGAGAATTCTTGAGATGAGTAGTATCATTGAGTTCTGAGTTATTGAGTTCTGCATATTGAGTTTCTATATTGTTATTGAGATCCTTGATTTGATTTGTTTATATCTATATTTCAGCATGAACCCTATTTTGGGTTATAAATTTTGAGAATCTTTTGAAGTCAACATTTTTGTTTTAGATTGAGTTTTTGAGAAAGTACAGAGAAGTTTGAAAAAGATTTTAACCAAGATGTGAAAAAAGTATAAGAGAACTAAGTATTTCCCAAATATTTCTTTTTTACATGAAGAGATAGAGTATTTTTACATTGAGTAAAGAGAAACCTTTTATTCTAAATGAGCAATTGAGTATAGAGTTATTTCAAACCAGTTACATCTTTTAAGAGGTTCGTTTGAGCAATTATCTCAAACAAACGAAAGAGTATGTTTTATACATTTGAGTCTGAGTATATATATTATTGGGAGTAGTATTGAGCACTACTATGGAGATGAGTTCAGACAACTCAAAATCCTCATAAGCCATGTCTTGCCAACATGGGTACAAGATTATACGTTTTAGATAAATCCTTTTTGCTTAGTGGATACACTCTTAGAGAAATTACTTGCTCCTTGGAGTTGGTCAAATAAATCATCTGTCCTTGGAAGAGGATACTTATTTTTAATGGTCACCTTATTCAACTGTCTATAATCAATACACATACGAAAAGAACCATCTTTCTTTCTAACAAACAAAACTAGAGCACCCCATGGAGAGATACACGGTCGGATGAAACCTTTATCCAAAAAAACTTGCAATTGTTCTTTCAACTCCTTAAGTTTTGTCGGAGCCATACGATAAGGAGGAATAGATATAGATTGTGTATCTAGGAGAATGTCAATACCGAAGTCTATTTCCTGCTCGGGAGGAATACTTGGTAAATCATATCGAAGTCTATTTCCTGCTCGGGAGGAATACCTGGTAAATCATCAAGGAACACTTCCGGAAACTCATTAATAATGGGGACCGACTCGAGAGTAGGGGTTTCAGAATCTACATCCCTCACCCTAACTAGATGGTAAAAACAACCCTTAGAAATCATCTTTCTAGCTTTAAGGTAAGAGACAAACTGACCCTTAGGCATAGAATTTCCCCCCTTCCACTCTAGGATAGGCTCATTCGGGAACTGAAACTTGACTACACGAGTTCTACAATCAATAGAAGCATAACATGAGTGCAGCAAATCCATACCCAAGATAACATCAAAATCTAACATATCAAGCTCTACTACGTCAACAAGAGTAACTCTATGGGACAAGGAAATGGGACACCTTCTATAGACCCTTTTAGCCACAATAAAATCTCCAACATGAGTAGAGATAGAAAAAGGTTCTAACAACATATCCAGAAGAACATCAAACCTCATAGCCACATATGGCATCACAAAAGACAAGGAAGCACCAGGATCAAGTAAAGCATAAACATCAAGTTGGAAAACTTTCAACATACCGATAACCATATTGGGAGAACCCTCTTGTTCACCACGAATCTGAAATGCATAAAAGTGGTTTTGCTTAGGAGCATTGGAACCCGAACCACTACGAGAAGCTTGCTTGCCCTCTCTTCCTTTAGCCATAAGCATCGGGCAATCCCTCATGTTGTGACCACTCTTACCACAACTAAACCACCCATCTGTGCTGGCTAGACACTTACCATCGTGCTTCCTTCTACACTTAGTACAAGTAGACATGGGCAATGAAGATCCACTACCATTACCTCCTTGAGGCGTAGGGTTAGACTCTTTATCTTTGTTGAACTTAGGAGGAGCATTAGAGGACTTTTGACCGGAAAACCTTTGTCAAAATCTAGGACGACCTTGTTCATCGGACCTTGCATTAGAGAAATTTTCATCACCGATCTTGGGCCTCTTTACCTCTCTATACCTTTACTTAAATTTCTCCTCCTCAATTTGTTGTGCATGTACCATGAGACGAGAGATGTCCATGTCATTAATGAGCATGGTTGTTTGGCACTCTTTAACCACCATTTCGAACACACCCAAAACAAACTTACTCATCTTAGCCCTTGAATCGGCAACCATTGTTGGAGCATACTTAGACAATTGACTGAACTTCAGAGCGTATTCCCTCACACTCATACTTCTTTGTCGAAGGTTAATGAACTCAAGCTACATGGTTTCCCTCATCTCAAGGGGAAAGAACCTATCACAAAAAGCGGTCTTAAACTTCTCCCAATCAAGAGGACTTGCATCTTCCGGTCTCCCTTCCTTCCATTGGTTATACCATATTTGAGCCACACATTTTAGTTGATAAGCAGCGAACTCCACCTTTTCCACCAGCGTAACTCCCATAATCATCAACACCTTATAGACTCATTAATAAACTCTTGAGTATCTTCCTCAACCTTAGAAACATGAAAGTCCAGATGATTCACCCTTATGAAGTCCCTCACTCTTGAAGTCGTCATACCCATATTTGGGTTCACGGGAACCGCAAACTCCCTATTGTCTTGGGCCATCATGGCTTGAGCCAACACTTGAAAAGCAGTCCTAAACTCCGCATTAGACACTTGCTCGGACAAAGGATCAACCGGAACTTGAAGAGCTTCTTGTTCTGCATTCTCCTTCGCATTCCTTCTAGTATAAGCTCTTCAAGTAGCCATATCCTGAAGAACATAGGATAAGGATTAGGATAGAGACATTATAGAGTTAAACTCTATCGCATGACTTAAGAGTAATGAAAGAAGTGGAATTTACTAATCATCTTGTAGCCTCTCATTCATAAATGTGGTGCGCTTCACACTCATGAACAAGACTCTACTAGATGTGGCTTATGTGACATACAAGGACCATTCTAAACCTTGTGCTCTGATTACCAAGTTGTCACAACCCAAGGGTACTCCTTAGATGTAACATGGTGTATAGAGCCCCTAAGGACTCCATACAAGCCACTTAGCTCCCATAATAATAAGAGTAAAACAATAGTCCAAAATATTTTATAGAAGAAAAGCGGAAGTCTAAAACACTTATCTAATCATAGTCATCTAATATAATAGAATGAAATTAGGTCGAGCCCATACATCATGTCCAAAAGAGAAAATACATGAAAGAAAGTGAATCAATAAACTCCGTCCTCGTAGCATGAGGACTCATCAAATCTAGGAAATCTCAAACTCAACTACTAGCCACTAAATTGATGACCTTTACTGTCGGACCCTACATTTGGGGAAATGTAGGCAAGAGTATGTGTTAGTACAAAACAATGTACCAAGTATGATAGCCGTGCATAAAATAGTTAAATCATGCTAAAAGGGACATTTCATTTCATGACATGAATTGACCAATCTTCAACATGATATAAAAGAGTTAGAAAGCATAAGTCATAAAATCTTAAAACCTTTGAACTCATATGCAATACTTCTTAAAGTAACCTTAGTTCATTATTAATGCGGGGAATTAACCTTAACCGACATAGAGACAATGTGAGCTATAACATGATCCCCCGGTGTCTCCCACACCGAAAAGGGTTATCCTACTTGGCAAGGTAGAACGATGAACTTCTAGCTTAAGTGGATCAACTAGCTAATCAACCTATGGGGGCACATAGTTAAGGGATCACGAGATTTCTACTAGAAACCAAATCTCTACTAACGGGAGAGCTTCTATCTCATGAGATTGCTTCTAGAAACCCGGCCTCTACTAACGGGAGAGCTTCCATCGCATTATTAATATCCTCTCGGTTTTAAGCATAAATCCCATGAAATAATCAATTCTTACTTGACCTCATTATTTATGGAAAAGTGTCCTTAGACAACCAATCCAAGCTAGTTTCATTAAGATAGCTCCTTAGTCTTTGAATCAATTAGGTGAGAAAGTCTTTCAACCTAAGAATCCTTTCTATGAGAGAAAACCTTTCAGATCATGCTAGTATGTGTTTATGAGAATATCCTTTCACAACACAGCATCGTCATTGGTACTTTACTCTCAATGCACCCTTAAAACATTTGCATAGATTTCATAAGAAAATGCATAATTCCATAATTTACCTCTTGAGGTTCAAAACCCACTTTCCATCATCAATACTTATAAAACATGGGTTAGATATGGATTTCATCATATCTACATGTAAAGGTTGCAATACATGCTTGATTTCATAAAACTCTTGCTTTATACTCAAAATCCCATATCATATTATTCATAACTTGAAAACATGGGAGATTATATGGGTTCATGGGGAAATCATCACAAAATCATCATATTTCATCAATTCCTGCAAAAGAGATCATAATTCAATCATTTAAATCAATAATGCAAAGAACCAATGATAATTGAAGAAAAGCCTAACTAAATTAGGGAATTCTACCTTTTGAAATAGAGGAATTTGGTAACTCCATGAATGGAAGGAATCCATGGATGAAAAAAATCATACCTTGAATCTAAATGTCACGCCCCGAGCCTACACCCTAGGTGAGACTGGCACTCGAGAACCATTGTTGGGCCCAAGTAAACCCTTGGCCTGTCTTAACTCTTAGCGGAAGACTTACTCATGATAAAATATTTTAAAAAGTAAACTGAAATGCTCAATAGATAACTTAAAATGTATTAAATAACATTCAACTTAGCCAAAGTGGCAACTCAAGTCTCAAAACAAAAGCCAATAATAAAATAGTGACAAATAGACTAACTTACTGTCTATGAAGCCTCTAATAACTAAGATGGATGTCAGGAAAAGACCCACAACATCCTAATGAACTAAAAATGACAAAGAAATGAAAAAGAGGATCCTCCGGAAGCAAGGAGGCTCACCAATAACTCTGAAGCCCAACTGGATCAACGATGCGTTGGATGCTGATCCTGGTTACCTGAATCTGAATCATAAAAAGATACAGGCCAACTAGTATTAGTACATTCAATATACGAGCATGCGAGGGGAATATTAAACAAGACATAAGCATGAAAGGAACTGAAAGAACATACATGGGCTCAACTCAACTCAACTTAACTCATTTCAATATAAAGCAATAATTTGAATGCAATATAAATAAAAGCTTTTAAAACATGGATAACAACTTTGTGTATTTAGAAATATAATACTAATTATGTATGTATGCAACATACAATATAAAGTCTGGAATGTATATAGAAATACAAGTTTACTTCTGCGTATATAAGAATACAAAATATTTCTGTGGGAGTTTCTCTAACCGATAACTATCACTTAAAAGCAATGTGATGATATAGTGTTTTGCCTCATGCTGCCAGGGCCGTCCTATACATTGCCAAGGGTATAGAACCTGACTACTAAGTGGATCCACTAGTCTATGCTAAAAAGCACTAAGGAATCATCTAAAAAGTATGACCCTTTTCTACCCATGATGGCTACAGGGTTTATGGAGGCTGGGAGTTGTCTGAACTCTCCCCCATATCGGTGCTCAATACTAATCCAAAAATATAATACTTGCTCTTATGTTTATAGACATAACTTTTTTATGTGGTTTGAGATAATTGCTCAAAACTTAGCTCAAAGGCTATCTTGGGAATCAAAGCTCCCTCTCTTGCTTAATTGTGAAAGCATTTACTCTTTACTGAAAACTAGCTCAAAGGCTCCTTTGGAAATCTCAGTTTCCTTTCTTTTTTAAATGTGAAAATATTTTAAACTCTTTGGGAATACATAGTCCCCATGTACTCTTTGAAGAAATGAAATTCAACATTTACTATTTACAAAGTTAAAACATTTGTAAAAGACTTTTGGAAGACTCTATGAACTTCTCTTAACTTGGCTCTTAACTTCTCTTGACTTAACTTTTAACTTTTCTTGACCTGACTCTTAAATTTTCTTGACTTGAATCTTAACTTTCCTTGAATTGAATTATGGATTCAAGGATTGTGATTTGTGATTTGTGATAGGAAAGGTCTCATGATGTTTAGGAGTGTTTTTAGATAGTTAAACATGAGAAACGATCAAGAAATCATTATCTGGAAGCAAGTCCGCGATGCGGAGATGCATTTAAATATTTGGTTGCGAAATAAATTTTTGAGGCATAAGGGTCCATGACCACTCCGCGACGTGGAGAAAGGTTTTGTGAAAAGGTGGGGCAGGTCTACGACGCGAACTGGGTCTCCAGATTCACCCGACTTTTTCTTTCTTCATTTTCTAACCCCAATTCGCATAAACTCGGTTCTTTTTCTCAAATTCCCCTTAGATTCAGATACCCAGTATATGTAAACAAGAACCTAACTTAAAACAACTCTATAATCGATGCAATAACCTTAAGAACTCCTTAATTTCAACCCAATTCAAGAACGAAAGCAAATTCAAGAACATATATCAAGAACATCGAACTTTCAACCTTTTTAGGACAAATTCACGCTGAAATAAACCTGTTTTTCACGTGGGTGAACGAACCCACCGTTATGAAAGTCTCACATACCTCATAGGATCAAATCCTTGACGAAATCCTCAATCAATTCTTCAAGAACTTGGCGATTCTTTGCTTCTCCTTCTCTTTTCTCCTCTTCTTTTCTCTTCTCTCAAAACCTTAACTTATTTTCAATAGCATAAACTGAATCCAATCAGTTGAGACCCCAACTTAATTACCAAAAACGAATTTAATTAATTGGGTGGTAAAAAGACCATAATACCCTTCAAAAATCCGGTTTTGAATTTCCATATCTAGACAGCCCAACTTCAAATGAGCATATGTCCCTCATACGAACTTGTAACTAAGTAAACTTGGCGGAGTTGGAAAGATAATTCAAAGATATTTCCTACGGTATCCTGTAGCACACCTAACTCATCCTGATCTAGGAGCTATGGTCGTTTGAAGTTTGAAGTTTGAAGTTGATCCAAAACTCATACTTAGCTTAACTTTGTCAAGCTTTCCAAATTTGATTATTTCCAAAAATAGTTTCTTTCTAATTCTAAGTCTTTCTAGTAGCGGGGTGTTACACTAAATTCTAGCCTTCAACAGAGGAATTGAAACGTTGACTTGAAACCCTAGGTTGAATCTTCTTCTTCTTTAAGTCCTAGAGGGAGAAATATTTTGGAGAGGAAAGTTGATCTTCTTTGTGAATTTGGAAGAATGAAGTGAATAGGCTAATTTAGGGGTTTAAAATACATATATAAGGGTCTTAGAAGGGTAAAATGATGTATTATAGGAACTAATTAATTAGGAAAGACCCAACTACCCCTGAAAATAACTGCCATATAACCACTAACGGACCCCAGTCGACGGACCGTGGTCTGACCTACGGTCCATCCTGGTGGACCATCGTTGGTCATTAGAAACTAGTTTTTGGGCAAGTGAATCACGAACCTCGACCACGGACCGTGGTCTGACCTATGGTATGTAGGTCTAGCCGTGGTCCTGAGCCTCAAATGACTTGGCAAGGTGGACAATCCACGGACCACACTACGGTCTGTGGTTCTACCCATGGGTCGTGGTTGTCCTCCATGGCTGGCACCTGCAACTTCCCAAAATTTGTTTCATTTCCCTTTGATGGATTTGGGGTGTTACAATATTGGTCCTTACAGGATATCAAAGAGGATTCGTAATGTAGTCTATGAGTTGGAACTACCGCCAGAGTTACCAGCAGTCCATTCGGTGTTCCACATTTCAATGTTGAAGAAGTGTATGGACGACCCTTCATTTATTATACCGACTGAAAATATTGGTATTAAGGACAGCCTATCTTATGAGGAGATACCCGTTGAGATACTTGATCATCAAGTTCGCAAGTTGAGAACCAAAGAGGTAGCATAAGTCAAGGTCTTATGGAGGAATCAGTTTGTTGAGGAAGCTACTTGGGAAGCTGAGGAGGATATGAAGAAGAGATACCCACATCTCTTTTCTTACAGATAAATTCCAAATCAAGGTACTAATTATTTTCTTGGTACTCTTTAAGTTGAAATGTTGTGTTAAATTCCATATAGAGTGTTTGAAATGGGTGTTAGATGTTGCCACCCTTAGTCTACTTAGAGTGATCTTATTCGAGGACAAATGTACCCAAGGGGGAGATATTGTAACATCCCGCCTTACAAATAGTTAAATTTAGAAAGAACTAATTCGGACAGAGCTAATTTGAGATTTGTTCAAGTTAAGCTTAAGTTGTGAGGTTTGGGTCAACTTCAAATGACCATAACTTTCAATACAGGATGTGTTAGGTGGCCCATAAGATATAAAATGAAAGTTCTTGGAATCTTCTTTCCAACTCCACCGAGTTTGCTAAATTTTGAGCTCGGATGAGGGATATATGCCCGTTTGAAGTCAGCCTGTCAGTTAAGGAAATTTACCCGAATTAATGAGGGGTATTTTGGTTTTTTCCTTACCCCATCAACTTTAAAATATTTTAGTAATATTTTAGGGCTCTAAACTAATTTGGGTCAGTTTTCACAATCCTAAATATGCTTAGGATTTTTTAGAGGAGTTCAAGAGGAGAAAAGAGGAGAGGTTCAAGGTGTTCATCAAGATTCTTGAGAATTGTCGAGGAATGTCGCCAAGGGATTGATCCCTAAGAGGTATGTAAGCTTCCATAGTGATGGTTTTTTTCACCCACACGCTAATCATTATTTAAATTATCGGATTCATCCATAAAGATTGAGAAATTGAAGTTATTGATGAGTGTTCTTAAAGTGTTGCTCTCCATTCTGGAATTTTGATGTTTGGTTAAGTTCTTGAGGCAAGAATCTTGTTAATGAGTATTGTTCTTGAGGGTTTTCAAGTAGATTATCATGTAATTAAGTTGGGTAAATGAATCTAAGAGGGTTTGGAAGAAACCATTCTATTCTAGGCGAATTAGACTCGGAAGATGAGTAACAAAATTCGTCAGAAATTTTGGGCAGGGGCTGGCGCGCTACGCCGGTAGTGCGCTAGAACTACGCCTCTGAATTTTAGGGGTTGGCGACACGTGCCACTCAGTGCGCCAAGGTTGCCTGCCCCCATCCTTTTTTTTCAGTTCTTTGACCCGTTTGAGTTCTTTTAAAGTGTACCTTTACTCCTTTCTGATTCTAACTAATCTAAATTGCATCTAAACATAGAGAGATCTTTCATAACATGAATCATAAACCTTGAATTCATAATTCATAATTCAAATTCAAGGTAGAGGTAAGAGTAAAGTCTTGAGAGTTCTTTCGAGTCATTTTGAGAACTCTTTTACAATCTTTTGAAACTTGTTTTAAGACTTGAGTACTTGAGTATTAGGATGAGGAGAGTGGATTTTCATTTTTTTAAATGAATATATGGGAACTAAGTATTCCCAAGAGTAAATGTTTTAACATTTAAACCGAGAGGAAACATCGATTTCCAAATGAGTTCATGAGGAGTTTTTGAGTATAATCTCTTTTAAGAGAACCTGTTGACTAATAATCTTAAAGCTTGAGGATATGGAAATGGTTTTAAACATATGATACGAGTTATATTATTGGGAGAAGTATTGAGCACCGATATGGGGACGAATTCATCCAACTCAAAGTCCTCATAAACCATGTAGCCGACGTGGAATGAAAGGGTCATACTCTTTAGATGATTGCTTATTTCTTTTTAAGCATACCTTAGTGGATCCACTTAGTTGAGGATGCCTTATACTCTGGCAAGGTATAGGACAGTTTTGGCAGCGTGGGCAAGATGATGTATCATCACATAGCTCATATTGATGGTTGTCGGTTGGAGAATCTCCCAAATTTAGTTATTTTGTATCTTTACATACAAACTGATTTATTATTGTATTTTTACATGCATTGATTGTTGTCTACTGTTTTAAATGCTTTATATAAACTGCATCTTCATTGTTGTTTTTTTACTGTATTAAGTTGAGTATCCATGAGTTGAGGTTGAGTTGAGTAGAGTTGAGGTGAGTATGTTTCCTTCTTTCCAAGTTCAAGCTTTTATGATATGTTATGTGTTTCCCCTTACATGCTCATACATTCAATGTAATGATGCCATTTTTCCTGCATCGTTTCATTATAGAGATACAGGAGATCAAGGTCATCAACAGATGCTTCGTTGATACCATAGCAATTCGAGTTAGCTTTGGTGAGCCTCCTTACGTTCGGAGGATCCCTTATTTATTTCCATTATTTCAGTTTTGTTAGGATGATCAGAGGTCTTGTCCCGACATCCCTCATAGTATTAAAGGCTTCATAGATATATAGTAGTGTTTGAGACGTTTTTTCAATTCCTTGTTAACTATTTTTGAAGACTTGAGTTGACTATTTCTAGCTAGTTGAATATTTTATTATATTATGAGTTATTCATTTGAGACATTTGAGTTAAAGCTTTATATTTGAGTTCATCTTATGTTGAGTAAGTCTTCCGCTGAGAGTTGAGCTTGGCCAAGGGTTCTCTTGGGGCCAGCAATGGTTCTCGAGTGCCGATCACGTCCAGGGTGTAGGCTCGGGGCATGATAGTAACATCCATGCATATATCTTTTGCTTAAGTGGAACAAATATCTAGGACATTTAAGATAATCCTATAGGGGAACATAGATAGGGACTAGAGGTTGTACTAGATACTACCCTATTTGAGCCTCCACCTCCAATCCTCTCAATGCTAAGTCTAAATCCCAACGGAATAGATAAAAGTCAAATATCATTATAACATAGGAAAAGCTATGATCAACACCAATCCACATCGTTAAAATCAAAACATTTAATAGCTCCTTAAAACACAATTCAAGCATAGGTGAGAAAACCTTTCACCAATGTGAATCCATATGTGAGAAATACTTTTCACAATCATGATCATACTCGTATGTTAAATAACCTTTCACAACAACATTGATACTTTAATCTTAAAGAATCCTATCATCATAAACATCATTTTCATAAGACATACATCGTCCTTCAAAATTCATGATTCATAGGTTTATGAGTTCTTCACAAGTTCATAGTAAAAAATCATGGACCATGCATGGGTTCATATTGTCACACCCCGAAATAGGGGGAGTAATTGGCACTAGATACCCTATTAGAACAAGTTACCCACTAAAACATACTAGCTAACCAAACTGTGAGACAAAAAGATGGGGCAGCACAACATCTAAAAGGTGAATCCTGGACCCTGAAGGTCATGATCTGAATGAGAATAAATCATACAAGCATTGGTAGACAAACCAAAAGAAAGATGTACTATCTAGCCGACCAAGCCACAACAGAATGCATGCCTACTTACACACACACACACACATATATATATACACATGCCAAGACTATTCGCTAGAGGTTGAAACATACAAAAAGAAAACCCAGAATATTTTGTCCACAATAGCCTCTATGCGTGACAGAAGCACTATCGGGAGAAGGCCCCGACTATACCCAAATTGTACAACAAAAGTAAACATCATGTAATAGCCCCAGGATAAGATGGAGCTTACCAACTCACAGCTGAACCTGAATCCTAGCAAGTGGGTTGATTAGAGTCCCTGCCTGTACCTGCTCGCACAAAACAAAAAGCAGCGTCCCCAGGCAAAGGGATGTCAGTACGATAAAAATGTACTGGTATGTAAAAGTGGAAACTAGAATCATAAATATTTACTGTAAAAGGGTAATAGAGATACCACCTAAAACTGAAACTCAAATAATCTCCATGGCTGACATTTGGCCCCCTACTATTTAAATATGCATGGTATGCTCGTATAATCATATGTCGTGAATACATATATATATATATGCAAATGCATGACATACCCAACCAAATGCTAGCAATGGTGGTGCCTTTCGGTAGAAAACCGGCATCATATTCGCCAACTTGTGGCCATCTGTGTCTCATACGTATACATATAGGCAATAGGCCCCATACCTCCCAATTATAGCTTGGGAGTAGAATGCATAGCATGTCATGTCATGGATTTATAACACCTATAAGTTAATGTTGTCATGTTGTCAATCTTGGCCCATTTGTAGTCTTGTTCTCATAACCCCATAATGACTTTTGTATAACATGTAACCATCTCATGGAACCTCATATATTCTTTCAAATAAGTTTGAAAAGTTAACTCGGATTTTAGAAAGATAACCTAACCTTGAAGATACTCATAACAAGTTTAAGGTGATTTACTTAGTTCCTAACTTGGTTCCTAAATAATTTATAAAAGAAGTATTTCAAAAAACCAAGTGTTCTAATAGTTTAAACATTTAAGTTATATTAAAGAGTTTTGAAGATCGTGAGTTACTTTAAAGATTTTTCGTAATAACTTTAGTGGGGAAAGAGGGATGGTTACAAGTAATAAGGGTCTCGCGTGATATTTTAAGTCACATCACCCAAAGAAGAATAAGAATTCATACATGCTGACATATAATCAAGGAAACCGATAAAATGACATGTAGATGTCGAATACTCCATTTATCCGAACGAGTGGAATATCAAAATAATAGAATCTTGAAAATAATTCAGCTGAGATCCCAATGCCTTTCACTGAAGGTCTTTCTAGCAAGAGAATAGCAAAATATCACATTCGGCGTTTCAGGAATTTCCAGGAGTGGTGCTAAAATGAGGGACGTAGTTTAGCCTTAACATACCTTTCCAATGAACACTCGAATGGCCGTAGCTTCTTCACAAAAGTTGTTTCTTACGTCCTAAGCTTCGCAAACACTATATATACACAGCTGGTACGTACCTATAAATAGTTCATAATTGATCTTAAATCGGCAGATTTTCTAAATGGCCTCAACTTGACGAAACGTCTGTAGAACTTCATAAAACCAATCATAAAAGAGTCCTAAGATGATTAACTTAGTTAACCAAGTGTAAACCTTGAAGAAACATCAATAACTACAAATTTACATCTTCAAAAACTAGCTCCAAACGCAGCTAATAGAAGGGGAAAATGATTGCCACATGTAGAGATCACGTTTCTAGGCACGGGGGCAACCTTTAATGGTAGAAATCGT
Organism: Solanum tuberosum; assembly: GCF_000226075.1. NCBI lineage: Eukaryota > Viridiplantae > Streptophyta > Magnoliopsida > Solanales > Solanaceae > Solanum > Solanum tuberosum. Next base: position 61,506 of record NW_006239124.1, read on the forward strand.
CAAAAAACTAACCTTCATCATGCAAAAACTCCATAGGAACCCTCTCTTAAGCTTTATTTCTGGTTAGGAAGTGAAAATAAATGTTTTCATGGCTTAAAACGTTGAGTAAGCCGACATACCACATTTTTTACCCGACCCGGATTCTGCTCCGGTAGTCCATAGTAAAACCCTCATAACTCTTTACTCCGATATCGGTTGGATACGGGGTTTTGTGTGTTGCAAACTAGACTTGTAGGCCTTAAATTTAATGGGTGATAGGACTTCTAAATCATTATATATTGGGAGAAAACATCCAAGGCATTTGACCCAAAGTTAAGAAAATATTATTAGAGAAACTTCGATAACTTTTGCCGACCATAGTTTCACTAATTTTCTTGACTTCAAAACTTAACATACGACCCTTGTGCTATTATAATACCTCATAACATACTATTCTTAGCATGTTGTACACTCATAGGCTTATCCACAAGGTATGGGACAATTTAAACCTTTCAAACGGGCGAAGTTCTACCCGAGCCATTTCTTTAATCATGAACTTTGTTTGAGGGGTCCCTTTGACCTAAAAATTTAGTTTATTTCCTTGATATTGCCACCTATTTGCAATCTTAATCTCTAATGTACGATACAAAGTTATATACACCTCATATAACCATTCCATACTACGCCACATACATTATGCAAGAATAGAGAAAAATATGGGATCTTACACATATGATTTAAACTCAATATGTTCTAATTACATGAAATCATGCAATATAAGATTGAAAAACAACCATTCAATCATAAAACCGTGGAGAATTAAGAAGTTCCCTAATTTGATCAATTAAAATTGAATTGAGAAATTGAAAATCTTGGGGACCCCATGGAGGAATGGAATCCATGGGTGAATAACCACATACCTTGCTACTCAAAGCCCAAGATGAATGGTGAATTGAAGACCTTGGAGTGAACCCTGGCCTCTTCTTCTTCCTTAGGTTGAGAGGGAATTTGAGAGAATGAATTTGGTTGGGTTTTGAGGAAAATAGGAGAATGGATTTAAAATGGGTAGATTCAGGACTTAAACTTCTTTATATAGGGCTTAGAAGAGAGGCCAAAACAACATAGCATAGGCTTAAAACATTTAGGAAAAGACCCAAAATCCCTTAAAAATAACTATCGAACTCTTCTACAGTTTGGACCGACGGTCCATAGAAATCCTAGTCAACCGTAGAAAAGTCATAAGCCTTACTTTTGATCAACTTTTAACAAAATGTGTCTTTGGTCTGTAGGACCTTCTACGATCCGGAGACCCCAACCGTAGAAATCAACTTTGACCTTAAAATTTCACTAACTCTTGGACCTTCCTACAAGACCTATCTACGACTCATAGAGCATTTGACGGACCATCCAGTTCACTCATAGAAATGTTCAAAAACTTGATTTTTAAAAAGAATCTATTTCCTTCCTTTTTACGAGGATGGTGTACAACCCATAGAAAGTTCTACGAACCATAGACTGGTCTCGTATACCTGAACTAGTAGACAATAATCCATGCAACCTATTCCGTTTTTGAAATGTGAGGTGTTACATCATTTGCCTTAATTACTTAAATAATCACTCCAGGACTTCATCCTTATCCTTTCTTTGAGTCTCCAAATCAATGTGATCTAATCAAATAAGTAACCAACATAAAATTTCAAGCCTAACAAAACCATTATCAAATATTTTGGAAAATTGGGTCAAATCAACCCAAAAACCTGATTCCAAAAAGAAGGGTAAATCTAGAAATTAATATGACAATACGTTACACAAAGAATTTGGAAGTAACCGGTGAAAACCATTTTTAAAACAGAGTTGATATGAATCCAAAATCATAATTTAAACCAAAAACCTTTGAATAAACCCATCTCGTGTAATTGATATAAAAAAATTCAAAAACCAAAAACTGAAATAAACGACGATGATCTAGATGGACAACATTCAGAAACAAGCGAAACATATACGGAACTTTTAGCAAACATAGATAATACAAAGAATTTAGAAATAAATACAGGAGACGTAGACATGGATGAAAAACATAGCACATCAGGAGTAAAAAATCCAAAAAAATTAAATCCAAAATATTATAATGAAAACTATGAACAATATAATAGAGAAAAAACTATATGGGATAAAAGATTAAATAAAAAATGGACGCCTAAACCAATAACTGGACAACATGATTTTTTAGATTTAGACTGTGTAGCAGATATAAATAAAATAATCAAATTATGGATATGATATATATCAAAACAATTAATAGATAACAAAATAG
>NW_006239124.1:63851-65483 GCF_000226075.1 Solanum tuberosum
CGGAAACACCAGGATATATAGAAAGAACACTTATAGGAACAATAAAATTATGGCTACAAAAATTATATGAAAGTTTAAAAACTTTAAGAAGTAATAAAAAATCTAGTGGCGAATTAGCTACTACAACTACGGAAATATTATATAAGTATGAAGTAGCTATAAGAAATGAATTTAGTAGTATGACAACAGAAGTAGAAGAACAGAATAAAGATAAAATCATAAACCGAAATCTAATGACAAAATTAGCAATATGTAATATGTGTTATATAGATGAATATACATGTGTATTTAGAGAATATTATTATAAAGGAACATATAATACGGAAGAAAGTAAAGAAATAAGAAAATTATATTTTACTAAATTACCCGAACCTTTTAGTTCAAAAAGTAATAAAAAATTTGAATGAAGCAGGATTAACAGATACCTTAGGAGCTAGAATAAAATTCTTACAACGATGGTTTATAGAACTATGTGAAAAACATAAAGAAGAAATAAAAATGGAAAAAATATTAGTAAAAAACTTGGCATGTTGCAAAAATAAAACAGCACCCCAATTCGGTTGTACAGACAGATACTATAGAAAGAAATATAATAAAAAATACAGATCAAAATATAAATATAAAAAACCAAGAAGAAGATACTATGTAAAAAACTACAAAACCAAAAGACCATATAGACCAAAGAGAAAACTAACGGAATGTACTTGTTATAATTGTGGAAAATTAGGACACATAGCTAGAGATTGTAAATTACCTAAAAATCCAAAGAAGAAACAAATATCAGAAATTATAATAAATGATGAAAAATATACGCCGATAGAGTACATAGATTATGAATTAGAAAGTGAAGATAGCATATATGAAATATCAGAAAATGAAATGAATAACAACATAGAAATGGTACCAGATAATGAATTCTATAATATAACAAATGACTGAAACTGATATACAAATAATAACTAAAGAAGAACATCAAGACAAAGAATCTTTAGAACAAAAAAATAATATTTTGATTATAGTTATATTTGAACAAATAAAGGAAAAGAATTAGACCTAAGCGTAGCAAAAATATTCGAAATACCAACAATAAGAAACTGGTTTAAACGACGAAAGAAGAATATTATGTAGTAAGTCAAAGAGAACATATCATAGATTGCAAATACACCAAAGGAAAGGCTAAAAATACCAATAATAAACAAGCGAATAATCAATAAAGAAATACAAGATATTAAGGCTAAAAATCCAATTAAATATGTACATTTAGGAGGAACAAAAATATTAATAAAAGCATGTTTTAGAGAAGGAATAGATACACCAATAGAAATATACTTAGTGGATGATAGAATCATACAACCCATAGAAAAAAGTATAATAAGTGCAGTAAAAGGTAACCTCATATACCAATTTATAATAAGTGCTAACTACTCAATAGCAATAAATGACAGGAACATAGATAAATCACTAGTATTATATTGGAAAATGTCAGGAATAGAACTAGCCCCGGCTAGTAAAATATTTACAGCTAGATGTAAAAACTTATATGTTTTAACAACAAAACATAAAATAACAGCAAAAAATAAAATAAAATAAATAAAAATAGAAAATCCTTTTGAAAGAATAATCACAGTCATA
>NW_006239124.1:66927-68923 GCF_000226075.1 Solanum tuberosum
AGTAAAGAAGTTTGGTACGAACAAACCATGTGAGGCGGAAACGTTGAGAATATATGATGCAAAATAGATGAGTATGTTATTATGTATGAAGGGCGTTTCACACTCATTTGATTTTCGTACGGCATGGGCATACGCATGTTGTCGACTAGACCTCGACAATGTCATCATGTGCGATGTTACTCGTCTAACGAGTGCAAAACACAGACGATGCGGGTAGGCCACGTCCAATGTCGGCTGACCGATGTGTGCACGCCACGGGCGCTGCGGCCAGGCCACGTCTGAAAAAGGATATATACAAGAAAGCAATAGTAAGCACACAAGCCCGGCATTTATCGTAAATAAACATAGTGAACAAAAAAGAGGAAAAAGCAGAATGGTTATTGATTATAGAAATTTAAATGCAAAAACTAAAACATATAATTATCCGATACCAAATAAAATACTAAAGATAAGACAAATACAAGGATATAATTATTTTAGCAAATTTGATTGTAAGTCAGGATTTTATCACTTAAAACTAGAAGAAGAATCTAAAAAACTATTAGCATTCACTGTACCACAAGGATTTTATGAATGGAATGTATTACCATTTGGATATAAAAATGCAGCAGGTAGATATTAACACTTTATGGATAACTATTTTAAACAACTAGAAAATTGTGTAGTATATATTGATGATATATTACTATATTCCAAAGCCCAGGATGAACATATAAGATTATTAGAAAAATTTATACATATTATAGAATATTCAGGCATAAGTCTAAGAAAAAGAAAGCGAACATAATGAAAAAGCAAATAGAATTTTTTGGAAGTAAGATAGATAAAAATGGAATAAAAATGCAAACACACATAGTACAAAAATAATTAACTCAAATGAACAACTAGATACAAAAAAGAAATTACAATCATATCTAGGACTAGTAAACCAAGTAAGAGAATATATACCAAAATTAGCAGAGAATTTAAAACCATTACAACAAAAATTGAAGAAAGACATAGAATACCAGTTTGATAAAAAAGACCAAACACAAATACAAAAAGTAAAACTATTATGTAAGAACCTACCTAAACTATATTTTCCGGATAGAAAACAAAAAATTTACTTATATAGTAGAATCAGACGCCAGTAGAAAAAAGTTATGGAGGAATCTTAAAATACGAGTATGATGGAGAAAGAATAGAACATTATTGTAGATATTATTCAGGAACATTTACTAACACAGAAATAAAATGGGAAATAAACAGGAAAGAATTATATTCAGTATATAAATGTTTATTATCATTTGAACCATATATTGTATTTAACAAATTTATTATAAGGACAGATAACACACAGGTAAAATGGTGGTTAACGAGAAAGATACACGATTCAATAACTACAAAAGAGATGAGGAGATTGGTATTAAATATACTAAATTTCACTTTCACTATAGAAGTAATAAAAACTGATAAAAATGTTATTGCAGATTACTTATCAAGACAAAGCTACTCAAACTGAAAACGAAAATGCAATTGAAGAGATACTCAAAGCCATTACTACACTTTGTAAAAAAGTGGACAGTATGGATGATGAGATACAAAAGCTAAAGACTAATGAAGATAGTCTGAAGTCTAAAGCTAATATAAGTCAGCAGCACGACTGTAAAAATGCGGAGCTAAGTCGATCGGAAGACGTTAAAAATCCAGAGCTAAGATGTGACGTTGGGAAACACCTTAAAACCCATAATGTTTGTTTAAATACAGCTGCAGGTACAAGCAAACAAGTAAGCGATAAACAACATAAAAATGCGAACTTAAACCAGCTATTCGAAAAACCATTTACCCAAAGGACACCTAGACATATGTCCATAGAACCACAAACATCTACATACACAGATAGTTTGTAGAACCAAAATGAGAAAAAGACATATAACTACATCACACGAACCTATATCGAAAATATACACAAAATCCAAACATTCTTAAACCTTAAACCTAGATCTATTACAACCCA
>NW_006239124.1:69022-71699 GCF_000226075.1 Solanum tuberosum
TAGTAAGAACATGTTACAACTACGGACTGTTAAATACCGTATACACATACGACGGAGAAGAAGTTAGTGGAATATCAGAACTACACAAAGCATTCGTCACATACAAAAGAGTTACAAGAGGAAATTTATTTTATATAAAATTCTATACAACACCAGCGGAGATATTATACGAGGAAATAAAACCTCCAATACAGGTTATCAAGATAGGACTAACTAAAGATATGATTATACCCGAGGACATCGGACAATAGGAAGAGATATGCAAAATAGAGATACCAAGTTTTTATGCCAACAAAAGAATAATTGGTATATCAACTATTATACAAGAGTTAGCAAACAATTATTTAAACGGAAATGCTATATGGAGTTATTACTCGAGAGATCAATTAATGATATATTCAAATTCAAGAGAACTACGAAGAGCAGATATGGATGAGGTCCAGCGATGGATCTTATCATTATTAAAACTAGAAGAACGACCTACGACAAGAGCACTAAAGGCAGGATTTATTTCAACAGAGTTATTAACCAGATATTGCAAGTTAATTGGACATAAATACCCTGATCATATAGAGTCAATTCCCTAAATGGTCACCTAAGTTCAGGGAATTGCCTTGAAATATCATTTATGTTTCATTTAGGACCAAAATATCACTCAACTATCACTATTTTCCTCCAAATATATTTGACACTTCAAAAGCCTCACTCTCTCCTAATTGGCATGAAATGTCATTCAGATTTTTTTTTTAAATGATAGACTAATTTAATTCATCAAACTCATTTAACTAAAATAATGATCATATTTTATTTTTTAAAAGAATATTAGTTTATTAAGAATAAATTTTCATACTTAAGAATCTTTTATCATAATTAAACTTTTATTTTTATGTTATGAAGAATAGGTTTTTAAAATGTACTATAATATCATCAATTTTGAATATTTATAAACACGTACATTCAAAAAAAAATATTAATATACAAATCACTCATGCATGCTAACTTACATCAATTAATCATAAATTGTTTAATGAATCAATAATATTAAAGGTCAATTAACGGTTACAATAATATTAATTGTGCGTACCATTTTATTTTATTTTTGAAAAATAGAAAGTGAATAATATCATATTTTTTATCCAAAAACAAATACTAAATGCCTCAAAAAATTTCTTCTATTCTAGTTGATATTTCATGACATTAAATCATCATTTTAAAAAATAATAGACCTATTTAATTCATCAAACAGATGTCTCTACAAAACAAATATATAAATTACATGAGAATTTATGAAGATTATTAAAAAAAAAAATCTAATTCCTTTATATATTTTTACCAAACAAAATTCAATGAAAAAGCTTCTTTGTGCAATTATTACCTGGTAATTTTTAAAATTCCTACGTAAATTATTCAAAAAATTTAAACAATTTTTTTCATAAAAATATTCAAATAAATTTGTAAGGTTGACAAAAAAGTTAGGTAAGAAAGAGAAAATTATTATTTAATTTTTTTAGTTTTAATTTTTATTTTTATTCTTTTATTTCTATTATATTTTAACTTTCTCATACAATTAAAACAACAATATATATTCTTATATCATCCCAAATTCATGAAATACAAGTAATAATTAATTGAATTGCCTATTTTAATTCAAGGATATACATATTATATGAGATTAATATGTTGATAAATAAAGATCAAAATTTTATTTTCTAATATAAATATTATTCACTTTCTATTTTCTTTTCAAAGAAAGTTATTGTAAGTATAAAGTATATATGGATTTCAAACCACCCAATTAATTATTTTTTAATAGTTAATAGACCTTCAATATTATTGATCCATTATATAATATATGATTAATTGATGTAAGTTGACATTCGTAAGTGATTTATATATCAATTTTTTTTTTTTGAATATATGTGTTTATAATTATTCAAAATTGATGACATTATGGTAAGTTTTGAAAAATTATTCTTCACAACATAAAAAAATAAAAAAAATAATTATGATAAAAGATTTTTAAGTATTTAAATGAGTTTGATCAATTAATTAAGCCTATTATTAAAAAAAAGACTTTAATGACATGTCATGCCAATTGGAGAGAGTGAGGCTTTGAAGTGTCAAGTATATTTGGAGGAAAATAGTGATAGTTGAGTGATATTTTGATCCTAAATGAAACATAAATGATATTTCAAGGTAATTCCCTAAACTTGGGTGACCATTTAGGGAATTGACTCGATCATATATGTTCAAAGTGCAACAGAGAAGATAACATAATTACAGATGTAGACTTGGAATGATAATGAAGATAGAAACGAAGATAACAATGAAAGACAAAAGGAGACAAAGGAAGATGGACAAGATAAGAAGTCAAGAAAGCTAAATTCATCTACGTATCAAAAATTATTGCAAAGATGTAAAAGTCATAAAGTTTTTTAACTTATTAGAAATAGTAGTAGACATGTGTAAAGTAGGAATAGCTAAAAGATGTAAAGTAGGTATGGTGTGTCATAAAGTAGATAAGCAGGTATAGTGTGCCAGAAAGTAGATATATTATAAAATTAGGCACATTATTAAGTAGGATAATACGTGCATTGTGGTGCATGCTTGTAAAATATCCTATATAAAGGAAGGTATACATAACATAAGAGGCAGGCAATGCCTAATATATAAAAAT
>NW_006239124.1:71709-78250 GCF_000226075.1 Solanum tuberosum
TTCCTGAATATCATACATATGATTGAATAAGTTTATGTTAGTTATTATGTATTAGAATTGTTTGAATCATGATTTCTAGTTTATTAGCACACTGGAAATAGGGAGAAAACTTTTATACTATGCCATCCTAATGTTGAAATCGGTAGGTGAGGAAAGCCGTTTAGGGGAGTAAACAAAGTTGAGGCGCTGATAAGAATGAAGTATCCGCTAAAGTACGGTGCTAGTAGTGACAGGAGAACATGATAAACAGATAATCTAGTTCATAATAATCTAATATGAATTTAATCGATTATGAATATGATAGGAAGGAATAGTTGAAAATAAAGAACCTGAATAGTAGCGAACATGACTACATACATGCATGATGAAATGATAAAAAACTATGAAACTTTAATCTTATATATACTTAAAGGTATAGAAATAATTGAATTAAGAAGAATAATATGGGGAAAAATATTTAATGATAACGAATCAAAAGATATATTAAATCAGCAATGGTATGAAATAGACCTACATGATTTAGACTTCGAAAGAATAGAATGGTATGATTTAGAAATAAATTCAAAATTAAAAATAGAAACTACGAATAATTTACAATATTGGATAGAATCTATGGAAGATATAAAACTATTAGAAAAATTATGGAGGAAAATTTATATATGTACCAAAGAACCCAAGATATGTTATATCTAGAATACATCACAAATAATAATTAAGGAAATATTACAGATTAAAACAACTATCAAAAAAATATTACAATAAGTATTATTACATTTTACCATGAAAAAACTTTGAAGTTCAAAATCCCTACTTTGATGTTTAAAATCATAAAGAGTTAATGGAAATTGAATATTTAAGGTCAAAATCACTTACCCAAATGATTTATGTCGAAACAACCGTTAGAAATCACCTCCAAGGGTTCCCCAAAACACAAAATTGTGAAAAATAGGGAAGAACCTCGATTTTTGAAAGTAAAAAGACTCCCATGTCCCTTATTTTTGCCAATGTTGGATTGAGTCCCGTGAACACGATGATCAAAGTTTTACCGCACTCAATGGTGGTCTCCATCCCCATGAATGTGTAGGTGCGCAAGAATTAACCTTTGCGAACATAGGCAAACTGCTGCGAATGTCTACCCAGCTGCCTCTTGCGACCATGGAAGGGGCCATGCAAACATAGAGGCTCAACTTCCTTACCTTTTGCAAAACAAGGTGTCATGCCTCGAGGCTACCCCCTGGGCACAAACATGGGACCTAGGATCACGAGTGACCCCAAGCTAACGCTGCTGGCATATCATAAGCATACTAAGATAAACTAAATTAATAAATACTATGCGGAAGCTAAATCATATGAATAATCTGAAATGATGGGGAAATACCTATATACTAAATCTGAATATATGAAAAGTGAGAGGTCAACAACAACTTAAAAGTCAAACTCTAACACTAAAGCTGAAACTAACTATATCTGAAAATAAGCCTCTAAACTGACTAGAAGTACTGGGACATGCCCCAGTTAAATCTAGCAAAACTGAAAACTAAAGACTAAAATGGAAAGATAACATGTCAATTGTCCTCGAAGAATGAGGACTCACCACTGATGCTACTGAACTAAAGATCGAGATCCGATATATGCGTGATCTGACTGTTGGGGACCTGAACCTACATCACGAGAAGATGTAGCGTAAAGTATGCATAAGTACTTGAAAGGTACTGAACGTGCAGGATAGAGTAAAGCTGAATAATAAGATAACTGAACAAGCAATAAAGCAATGATATAATTTGAACAAGATAAGGATACTGGAAATATTGAACATGGCTAAACTGAATGCAATGACCAAGTTTATAACATGCTGAGACTAAATATTAACTATATTGATAACATGGTCAATGCAATAGAATTTGACTAAACTGTAAGGGGGCTATTAATAACCGACATAAAATCACATGAGCTAAATATGGAGTCCGATGTATACACACCATCAAGAGGACCCAATATACCCTGCCAGAGGTATATAGTCATGCTGGTGTGATCACTAAAATTTAATGCCCAACAGAGGGGACTTATCCTACGAGTCACATAGTTCTGGGATTTGAGGGTGACTGACCCTAGTCAACTCGATATTAAGCTTCTCCCAATTGATTAGGTAATTAGCATTTTATGACAAAAATTTTATAATACTGGATAGCTCAAAATACTGACATGCAAACTGAGAATGCAACATTAATATACTGATAATAATGCATTCAAAAATTGAGGCATGTTTATATACATAACTGAATTAACTGAGCTAGCATGTGTAATTCATGAACTAAAAGAACTACATAGCTATGGTTCTGAATTTAGGACAGAATCTGCACCAAAAGATGCTGAATTCATGATAATCTGACTTGGATCATTCTAACAGCTAAAACCAAACAATTTCTAACATTCAAGAAACCTTAGGTCTAAATAATATTAAGGGAATCAAGATTATTACTGAAATCTAGGGACCTAATGGGCTAAAGGAACCCACTAGTGAAATCCCACATACCTGGTGACGAATTCCACAGAGAAATATTTTGATTTTGGGGCTGAAACTAATGAAAACTTGTTACATTCTTGAACTAGGGTTCTTGACTTCTTTCTCCTCTTTACGTTCTAGTTTTCTAAGTTTTGGTGAATGATCTGACTTAGGTAAGTTCTAGTTTGTTTACTAGGCTAAAACTGACCAAAACTATGTAGTTTAAGGGTTAAACGACGCAGTTTAGGGACCCAACGCACAAGGAAAAGACCAAAAGACTCCTGAATTAAAAGTTGTCGGAGTTACCGACGGACGGGACCGATGAACCATGGATCGACCGACTGTCCGTGCTGGTCAACTGTCGATCGGCGACTGGGAGCTAAAACTGGGGGTTTGATCCACGGACCACGGTCAGTGACCTGACCTACGGTCCGTAGGTCCGGCCTTGGGTCAACACTTAGCCAAAATTTTGGGACTTTTCTGGGGAGGGCTACAGGCGACCATCCACGGACCACCAGCACGGATTGTGGGTCACCCTACGATCCGTAGGTGGTGCCCGTCGGTGGCACATGTAGCTTCTGAAATCTGCAATTTGGTATGTCTAGGATACAGGGTGTTACATTATCTCCCCCTTGGGAACATTCGTCCTCAAATGAAGACTAAACAAGCTGAAATGGAGGGAGAGAGATGCAAACCCTACCACTAAACACTGGAAACTGATTTCTAACTGAACTAAGTTCCAAGAACATGCAAGTATGCTGAAAATGCAAGTACAACCTGAAGGAACATGATGCTAAGAATGAAACTGCGCATGAATGACTAAAAAACTGAAGAGGAACTATTACCTCAAGCTGGAATGGAATCGGAAGGAAAGAGGTGAGGATACTTAACCTTCATAGTTGCTTCTGCTTCCCAAGTAGCTCCTCTAAGGTCTGACTCCTCCATAAAACCTTGACTGAAGCAACTTCTTTGTTTCTCAACCTTTGAACCTGACGAACAAGGATTTCAACTGGTACCTCCTCATAAGTGAGACTTTCCTTCACCGCCATGCTTTCTAAAGGTACAATAGATGCTAGATCACCTACACACTTCTTCAACAACGAAATGTGAAAAACCAGATGCACTGCTGCTAGTTCGGCTGGCAATTCTAACTCATAAGCCACTTTACCAACCCTTTTCAAGATCTTGTAAGGGCCTACATATATAGGATTGAGCTTCCCTTTCTTACCAAATCTCACCACCCCCTTCATAGGCGACACTTTCAGGAAAACACAATCATCCACTTGGAACTCTAATTCCCTTCTCCTTAGATCTGCATAAGACTTCTAGCAACTCTGGGCTGTCTTAAGTCTATCTCTAATGAGTTCTACTTTCTCCATAGCATCATGAACTGAATTTGTCCCTATCAAGGCTGCTTCACCTACTTCAAACCAACCAACTGGAGATCGACATCTACGCCCATACAATGCCTCATAAGGGGCCATCTGAATGTTGGAATAGTAACTATTATTGTAGGCGAACTCTATTAGAGGAAGGTGATCATCCTAACTACCCTTGAAATCGATCACACAAGCTCTCAACATCTCCTCTAAGGTCTAAATGGTACACTCTACCTGCCCATCTGTCTGCGGATGAAATGTTGTGCTAAGATTAACTTGAGTACTAAGACGTTTCTAAAATGACTTCCAGAAATGAGAGGTAAACTGAGGACCATCTGAGATGATAGACAAAGGAACTCCATGCAACCTGACTATCTCATTAATGTAATGTTTGGCATAGTCCTCCGTCGAATCTGTAGTCTTGACCACCAAAAAGCGCCCAGACTTAGTAACTCTATCAACTATCACCCAAATGGAGTCATGATGTTTTTTAGTACGAGGTAAACCTGTGATGAAGTCCATGTTGATCACTTCCCACTTCCAAGTAGGAATGTCGATCTCTTGAGTCATACCTCCTGGTTTCTGAAGTTCTACCTTGACTTGCTGAGAATTGGGGTACTTAGCCACAAAATCCGTTATATCTCTTTTCATACCATTCCACCAAAAGACTTCCCACAGATCACGGTACATCTTAGTGGCGCCTATATGAATAAAATATCTAAAATTAAGGGATTCTGTGAGAATCTGTTGTGTAACATCCGGCAATGTGAAATAATTGAAGAGGCTTAGAATTGGAAATTTTCATATTTGGAAAGAATTTTAAAGTTTTGGAAATTTTGCTAAGTATGGAAATCAGTGAATTTTGGCCAACTTTTAGCAGTCGTAACTCCTAGCTCAGGATGATTTAGGAGTATTTCCAGTTATGGTTGTAAAGCCTGTGGAATGATCTTTCCAATGCCACCGAGTTTGCTCAATTCCGAGTTCGTATGAGCGAGTTATGACCTTTAGAAGTTAGGCAGTTGGAAGGGAAATCTGTCCGGAAAATTAAGGGCATTTTGGTCTTTTCACAAATCTTTTCTTTTGAGGTTATATTGTTGTGTTAGGCTGATGGTGGATCATTTTTGTTCCATTTTAAAAGAGTAAAAGCTAGGGCTTGAGAGTGAAGGAGAGAAGAAGAGGAGAAGAAGAGGAGGAAGAGAAGATCAAGCAAGGAGTTTTCGACAAGATCATCGTGGACTTTCGTCGGGGGTGATCCCTATCAAGGTATGTGAGTTATTTGTGTGGGTTGATCCTTTCCCCACACACCAAGCTCATTATATGATTTGAGGAAAGATTGGGTTTGTTGTTGAAGTTGTTAGTTGTGTTGTTGAAGTTGTTGTTGGTTGTGAGACATGATTGGGTTGTGTTTTGAGTTGTAATTCATGGTATGTTGAGGGATTATGATGATCCTTAGTGTTTGGGGTTAGATCCTTTGAAGTAAGGATGGTTTAAAGTTGAAGAAAAGAGGGAGAAAAGTCGAGTTTCTGGGCAAGGGGATTGGCGTGTCGCACCTGTCATCGCGCCCCAAGAGGGACTCTGAAGCCCAGCCCTTGGGGCGGCGCGCCACTCAGAGCGCCAGCAGGCCCTCTCTGAAGTTTTTGGCCTGGCGCTCCGCGCCTCTCAGAGCGCCAAGAGCGCCAAGCTTTCCCATTCTTTCCATGCCTTCTCATGCATGTTCCTAGGTGTTATACCTATGTTCCCTAGTTGTTTCCCACACCCCAAAGTGTTTCTAAACATCCCGAATTCGTCTAAATACGTGTGATCATATACCTTGAATCCATAGTTCAATTCAAGGCAAGTTAGTATCAAGTAAAAGAGAAGTTAGAGTCAAGTCAAGTTAGGTTAAGAAGTAAGTTCAAGCAAGTCTTCCAAGCTTTTCAAGAGTCTTCATTGAACGTTTTAACTTCATTCTAAGGCTCAAGTTCCAAGTTAAGTATAGAGTTTCAAATCAAGCAAAGAGTATAGAGTTTCAAGCTAAGTAAAGAGTCTCAAGACTCAAGTTAAGTCAAGAGTTTAACGTTGAGTTCATTTCTCAAAAGCTATTAGGGAACTAAGTATTCCCAAAGAAGTTTATAAATGTTTTCACATTTAAGATGAGAGGAAACTGAGATTTCCAAAAGAGTTTTGAGAAGTTTGAGTACTATCTCTTTTTGAGAAAAGATGAGTTTTGCAAAAGAGTTTCTAAAACATGATTAGTATGGCAAATCGAGTATGTCATCAATGATTAAACAGTATGGTCTCTAGATATACCATCAATGTTTAAGCAGTATGAATATCCCGAGTCATCAATGATCATATTAAAAATATGGTTTTGAGATGTTCTTTTTAGAAAGAGTTTTCAAGAAAAAGGAACTATGTTTCCAAAAGAGCCTTTGGGCTAGATTTTGAGTAATTATCTCAATTAAAGAAAGATTTGAGTTGATTTACACCCTTAGCTAGTAAGAGTAATCTCATTCGAGGACGAATGTTCCCAAGGGGGAGATATTGTAACATCCGGCAATGTGAAATAATTGAAGAGGCTTAGAATTGGAAATTTTCATTTTTGGAAAGAATTTTAAAGTTTTGGAAATTTTGACTAAGTATGGAAAAATGTGAATTTTTGGCCAACTTTGAACAGCCA
>NW_006239124.1:78692-78863 GCF_000226075.1 Solanum tuberosum
TCACCCACCTTAGGAACACATAATCGACCCTAATAGCGAAGAACACCATCTCCCCCTTAGGATAAAACCTCAACTCTCTGCTGATGGACTGCACCCATTAGTTGAAGTAATATCATATCATTGTCTTGCTTTTCCTTAACCTCCACTACCAATGAAGATTCTGACCCATTT
>NW_006239124.1:78965-85969 GCF_000226075.1 Solanum tuberosum
CTGTGAACATCCTTTGCTAGCTCTTTTCTTTCTTCCTCAACATGTGCTACACTACCCATAGATAGTCTGCTAAGGGCATCTGCTACTACATTTGCCTTACCAAGATGGTAATGCACACTCATATCATAATCCTTGAGGAACTCGAGTCATCTCCTCTGGCGAAGATTCAACTCTTTCTGGGTGAACACATACTGAAGGCTCTTATGGTCTGTGAACACAATCTACATGAACACCATACAAGTAGTGTCTCCAAATCTTAAGTGCAAACACTACTGCTGCAAGCTCGAGGTCATGAGTCGGATAATTCCTCTCATGAACCATAAGCTGCCTACAAGCATAAGCTATAACCTTACCTCGATGCATCAACACACAAACTAGGCCGATTTTGGATACATCATAATAGATCACATAACCTTCTGAACCCTCTGGTTGAGTCAAAACAGGAGTTGTAGTCAATCTAGTTTTCAGTTCTGAGAAGCTTTTCTCACAATCATCTGACCACTGAAACTTAACCTTTTTCTGAGTTAACTTAGTCAATGGAGAGGCTATGGATGAAAATCCTTCTATGAACCTTCTGTAATAACCAGCCAAACCCAAGAAACTTCTGATCTCTGTAGGAGAGGTAGGTCTGGGCCATTGTTTCACTGCTTATATTTTAAGATAATCCACTTGGATCCCTTCGTTAGACACAATATTCTCGATAAAAGCAACGGATTACAATCAAAACTCATATTTACTGAACTCCGCGAATAACTGGCGATCTTTGAGAGTTTGCAAAACAACCCTCAAATGATTCACATGTACTTCCTCATTCCTAGAGTAAATAAGGATATCATCAATAAAGACAATAACGAACAAGTCCAAATATTGCTTGAACACTTTGTTCATCAGATCCATGAAAGCTGGAGGAGCATTGGTTAGTCCAAATGACATAACTACAAATACATAATGACTATACCGAGTTCTGAAGGCTGTTTTCGGAATGTCACTATCTCTTACTCTGAGCTGATGATAACCGATCTAAGGTCTATCTTTGAGAAATGACTAGCACCCTGAAGTTGATCAAACAAGTCATCAATCATGGGGGATAGGATACTTATTCTTGATTGTGACCTTATTCAACTGCCTATAGTCAATGCACATTTTGAGAGAACTATCTTTCTTTATCACAAACAACACTAGTGCACCCCATGGGAAAATACTAGGTCTGATGAAGCCCTTATCTAGAAGGCCTTTCAACTGTTCTTTCAATTCCTTAAACTCAGTTGGATCCATTCTATAAGGAGGAATCGAAATAGGCTGGGTATTTTGAAGGAGATCAATTCCAAAGTCAATTTCTCTTTCGGGAGGAACTCCGGGAAGATCTTCTGGAAACTCATTTACTACTGGGACTGACTCAAAAGTTGGGGTTTCAGAACTTGAAACATTAACCCGAACCAGATGAAAGAGATACCCCTTAGAAATCATATTTTTGTCCTTAAGGTAAGAAATGAATCGACCTATAGGCGCTAAGCTACTACGCTTCCATTCTAAGATTGGTTCGTTTGTTAACTGAAACGAACAATCATAGCTCTACAATCGACTGAGGCATAACAGGAATGTAACCAATCCATGCCTAGAATGACATCAAAGTCTACCATTTCTAACTCTAAGAGATCTGCTGAGGTGACTTTCTAAGAAACTGTGACAGGGCAATTTCTGTATACCCGTCTAGCTATAACTAGGTCACCGACTAGAGTAGAGACTGAGAAGGGTTCTAAAAGAGTTTCTGGACTAACACCTAAGCTTACAGCTATATAGGGAGTTACAAAAGACAAAGTAGCTCATGTTTCCTTTCCACTGAGTGAACCATATGTGAGACACATCCTTAAGCTGGTAGAATGCCAACTCCACCCTATCACTGCCTGTCACTTTCATCACTCCAAAGATTATCTTAACCTCATCAATGAAGTTCTTTGGGTCCTCACCAACTTGCGACCCTAAAAACTCAGGTGGATTCATCATAAAATATCGTACACTAGATGCCACTGATCCACCATTGGTATTAGTAGGAACTAAGACCTGCTGATTTTTCTGGTTGGTCATACTTCGAGTAAAAAGAGGAATCGCATTCCGAAACTCTATGTTCGAAACCTCATGGTCTGGGACTAGAGGAACTGCGTTAGCATTACGTGCATTATCATTCCATGCGTAAGCTCTACGATGAGGCATGATCAAAAGCACATAACGTCGAGTTAGAAATGGGGAATTAGATCATACCTTACGCATAATAAGAGTAACGAGAAATTGAAGTTTCCTCAAATATTTCGTAGCCTCCCTCTCATTAGATGTGGTGCACTTCATACCCATGAAAAGGACTCTACTTAGTACGGCTTTTAAGACATCCTAAGACTCTTAAACCTAATGCTCTAATACCAAGTTTGTCATGCCCCGAGGCTACCCGTGGGCGCAAACATGACCTAGGATCACAAGTGACCCCAAGCTAACCCTGCTGGCATATCATAAGCATAATAAGATAAACTAAATCAATAAATACTATGCAGAAGCTAAATCATATGAATAATCTAAAATGATGGGGAAATATCCAAATACTAAATATGAATATTTGAAAAGTGATAGTTCAACAACAACTGAAATGTCAAACTCTAACACTAAAGCTGAAACTAACTATGTTTGAAAATAAGCCTCTAAACTAACTAGAAGTAGAGGGACATGCCCCAGTTAGATCTAGAAAAACTGAAAACTAAATACCAAAATGGAAAGATAACATGTCAACTGTCCTCGAAAAATGAGAACTCACCACTGATGATACTGAACTGAAGATCGAGATTCGATCTATGCGTGATCTGACTGTTGGGGACCTGATCCTACATCAGGAGAAGATATAGCACAGAGTATGCGTCAATAATTGAAAGGAACTGAGCATGCACGATAGAGTAAAGTTGAATAATAACATAATTGAACATGAAATAAAGCAATGATATAATCTGAAAAAGATAAGGCTACTAGAAATACTGAACATGGCTAAATGAAATACAATGACCAAGTTTATAACATGCTGAGACTGAATACTGAACTATACTGATAACATAGTCAATGCAATAAAATTTGACTGAACTGTAAGAGAGCTACTCATAACCGACATAAAACCACATGAGCTAAATGTGGAGTCCGATGTATACACCTCATCGAAAGGACCCACTATACCCTGACAAAGGTATAGAGGAATGCTAGCGTGATCACTAAAACGTAATGCCCAACAGAGGTGACTTATCCTGCGAGGCAAGTAGTTTTGGGATTTGAGGGTGACTGACCCTAGTCAACTCGGTATTAAGCTTCTCCCAATTGATTAGGTAATTAGCATTTTATGACTAAAATTTTATAATACTGGATAGCTCAAAATACTGACATGCAAACTGAGAATGCAACATTAATATACTGATAATAATGCATTCAAAAATTGAGGCATGTTTATATACATAACTGAATTAACTGAGCTAGCATGTGTAATTCATGAACTAAAAGAACTACATAGCTATGGTTCTGAATTTATTACAGAATCTGCACCAAAAGATGTTGAATTCATGATAATCTGACTTTGATCATTCTAACAGCTAAAACCCAACAATTTCTAGCATTCAAGAAACCCTAGGTCTAGATAATATTAAGGGAATCAAGATTCTGACTGAAATCTAGGGACCTAATAGGTGAAAGGAGCCTACTAGTGAAATCCCACATACTTGGTGATGAATTCCACAGAGAAATATTTTGATTTTGGGGCTGAAACTAATGAAAACTTGTTGCATTCTTGAACTAGGGTTCTTGACTTCTTTCTCCTCTTTACGTTCTAGTTTTCTAAGTTTTGGTGAATGATATGACTTAGGTAAGTTCTAGTTTGTTTACTAGGCAAAAACTAACCAAAACTATGTACTTTAGGGGTTAAACGACGTAGTATTGGGGCCCAACGCACAAGGAAAATACCAAAAAAGCCCGTACTAAAAATTTGTCGGAGTCACCAACGGACGGGACTGACGGACCGTGGATCGCTGGTCAACTGTCGATCAGCGACTGGGAGCTGAAACTAGGGGTCTGATACACAGACATGGACCACAGTCCGTAAGTCCAGCCGTGGGTCGACAATTAGCCAAAATTTTGGGACCTTTCTGGGGAGGGATGCAGGTGACCATCCATACACCACCAGCACGGACCGTAGGTCACCCTACGGTCCATAGGTGGTGCCCGTCGGTGGCACCTGTAGGTTCAGAAATCTGCAATCTAGTCTGTCTAGGATACGAGGTGTTACAAAATGAAAAGGTCAAGTAAACATGAAAGGGGGTAGCTCAGCACTAGATGTAATGGCCCATCCCGTTAGTGATATTATCCGCTCAGGTTCTAGGTGATGAGTCCTGGATTTGGACTCATTTAGGGATATAGATTTAGTGTCCTCAAATACTTAATTTGTGCCAATAACTAATGTTAAATCCTTGATTTTCAGGTATATGGATTGAGGAACAAAGCAAGGACACTAACAGGCAAAAAGGAACAAAACAAACTGAAGAAATGAAGAAAGGCGAGCATGAGGATCTCGAAGAGCACTCAGTATGTCGCCGAGTGGCTCATCTAACTACCTAAAGTTCCAGTGTGCCAAGCCCTGAAGGAAAGAGCCAAGTCGGTGACGAAAAAGAGCAGTCGGCGGATCGACGAGTAGTTCCGCGAAGCAAAGATAAATCGCTCAAAGTTACAAACCTTGAGGATGCTGAATGCTAAGGCGAAAAGGCGATGGAATAGGTCAAAGGGCGGCTCGTCTAGTGGTTCGGCGAGCCCAACTTACTTCGCCGACTCTCCTTCGTGGATTATTTTTTGTGACTATAAATTAGATTTTGAACACTTTAGTTAGTATCTAGGATCTTATCTTTAGTATTATTTTGTATCAGAACACTTAGAACTTTTCTCTCTATAGTTTTGGATAGCTTTGAAGAATTTGAGAAGTTCAATTTGGAGATTTTGGAAGTGGATCTTTAAGATTCATCAAATTGGAACATTGTAAAGACGAAATCACTCTTACCCAGTTGATGGATAATCAATTTGGTAACTGTTTTAACCTCTAGCTACCAATTCTTGGGGTGTGATTATGGGCTGAATTAGTTTATGGGTATTGTTAATTACTAGTTTAAATGCTATTTAAAAGTGAGTATAATCATTAGTTGTGGTTTAATTTAAAAATTGTAGTTGCAAATGTAGTTCTATATTTGTATTCTTTCCTTGCTCGAGAGAGAGGTTTTAGAACTAAGATTATTGATTGATGATTTGTAGGTATTGGGTTGAGCTGCGCTTGGCTCGAAAGATAAATCCTAAACCCAATCCTACCCATCAAACTCAAAAGAGTGGATGTATTAAGGTGTGGGTTGTTCTTCATTGTCATGCTTGTTGATGTTCGGAAGAAATCACGTGATTCGAGGTAGTTGTTCGAGAGAAAACTATATCCCTTATAGTCCAGCCTACTCACTGATATTTAGTTGTTTACTAGTAGATGCAATTACCCATATGCCTATATTTGCCAATAATCGATCACATCCCGAGAATTTATCTCCCTATTGTTATTTCAAATCATTTGTGACTATTTGTAGTTGATAATTACAACCAAAACCCCTCATCTAACATTCATGTCACCCCTTTTACTTGATTATCTCTTTAATCAATAATTTATATTCCTATGGCTGATTTGACCACATTCACACTTTTTGATTGAATTTAAAACACGTACTGCTCCCTGTGGGATTCTACCCCAACTCATTTGGTTGAGTTTTATACTGATTTAAGATCATTGAACACTTAGAATTGGATGAGGTGTGCTTGAAACGTTAAATTAAAATGGCGCCACTGCCAGAGAGGAGTGTTGTTTAAAATTCTTTTGGTGAAGTTGAATTGAATTCTTGTTAGTCATAGTTGAATCTACTTACTTTTAGTTTTGGTTTTGTGTTGCTTGTGTTACAATAGAGAAGGAAATGAAGGAAGATGTATCGACTCTCAACCAAACAGTGACCTTTCATTCCGTCTCTATCAAGCAGTTGGAGACCCAAATGGGTTAAATTTCTTCGCATCTTAACCCAAGACAACAAGCGGGGTTGCCTAGTGATACTATGGCAAACCCCAAAAATGAAGCTTGAATGGGTACTTGTGTCATGCGACAATGTTAACTAAGGCGCTTCTTGGGAGGTGTAACATCCGCCAATTTGAAATAGCTTTGAAGAGGCTTAGAATTGGAAATTTTCATTTTTGGAAAGAATTTGAAAATTTTGGAAAATTTTGGCTAAGTATGTTAGATCCTTTGAAGTAAGGATGGTTTAGAGTTGAAGAAAAAGGGGAGAAAAGTCGAGTTTTCTGGGGAAGGGACTGGCGCATCGCGCCTGCCAGCGTGCCCCAAGAGGGGTTCTGAACTTTACCCCTTGGGGCGGCGCGCCACTCAGAGCTCCAGCAGGTAGAACGATCTTTCCAACGCCACCGAGTTTGCTCAATTCCAAGTTCGTATTAGCGAGTTACGCGTTTGGTTCTCCCTTTCTTTCCATGCTTTCTCATACATGTTCCTAGATACTATACCTATGTTTCCTAGTGTTTCCAACACTCTAAGGTACAATTAGACATCCCAAATTCATCCATAAACATGTGGTCATATACCTTAAATCCGTAATTCAATTCAAGGCAAGTTAGGATCGAAGTTAAGGTGAAGTTAGAGCATAGTCAAGTAAAGTTAAGAAGTAAGTCCAAGCAAGTCTTTAAAGCTTTTCAAGAGTCGTTATTGAACGTAAAAATGTCATTTTTAAGGTTCAAGTTGCAAGTCAAGCAAAGAGTATAGATTTTAAAGTTGAGTAAGAGTCTCAAGTTTCAAGTTAAGGCAAGAGCATAAAGTTGAGTCCATTTCTCCAAAGTTATTAGGGAACTATGTACTTCCCAAAGGAGTTTTTAAATGTTTTTTACATTTAATTAAGGAAGGAACCATGTTTTCC
>NW_006239124.1:87453-89015 GCF_000226075.1 Solanum tuberosum
ATTGGTCAGCAAAGGGGAGCTCGACAGGAAGGAGCTGACACTTCCAAGATTCGTGAGTTCTTGGGGATGAATCCCCCGAGTTTCATGGGTTCGAGCACCACTAAGGATCCAAAGAACTTCATTGAGGAGTTGAAGAACATTTTTGATGTAATGCATGTGGCAGACACTGAGCGGGTTGAACTAGCTGCGTATCAGTTGAAGGATGTTGCTAGAACATGGTTTGACCAGTGGAAAGGGGGCAGAGCTGAGAATGCACCACCTGCAAGTTGGGCCGGTTTTGAGGAAGCTTTCTTGGGGCATTTCTTTCCTCGAGAATTGAGAGAGGCCAAGGTACATGAGTTCCTTACACTTAAGCAGGAGTCTTTGAGTGTTCAAGAGTACAGTCTGAAGTTCACACATCTATCCCGCTATGCTCCGGAGATGGTGGCAGACATGAGGAATAGAATGAGTTTGTTTGTTGCTGGGTTGTCTCGATTGTCAAGTAAGGAAGGTAAGGCTGCAATGCTTATCGGGGACATGGAAATATCCATATTAATGGTCTATGTACAGCAAGTCGAGGAAGAGAAGCTGAGGGACAGGGAAGAGTTCAGGAGTAAGAGAGCCAAGACCGGTAGTGAGTCCGGGCAGCAGAAAGGTAATTCAAACCGTTCCTCCTTTCAACAAAGGCAAAAGGGACCTGCTCCATCATCTACTAGAGCACCTGCACCCAGATATAGAGGTGAATTTAATGGCCAGAATTCGAGGGATTTCAAGGCTAGACCAGCACAATCCTTCGATAGTGTGGCGCAAGGAAGTAATTTGTTTCCTACATGTGCTAGGTGTGGTAGAACCCACCCGGGCAAATGTCGTGATGGCCAGACAAGTTGTTTAAGTGTGGGCAAGAGGGTCACTTCGTGAAGGAGTGCCCTAAGAATAAGCAAGGTAGTTGAAATTTGGGCAGTAGGACCCAATCTTCATCAGTTGCTCCCCAGACAGGACGGCACCTAGAGGATCTACTTCTAGTACCGGTGGAGGAGCACATCGCCTCTATGCCATCACCAGTCGTCATGAGCAAGAGAACTCTCCAAATGTTGTCACTGGTATGATCAAAGTCTTTGCTTTTGATGTTTATGCTTTGCTAGACCCAGGAGCAAGTTTATCTTTTGTAACTCCTTATGTTGCAAATAAGTTTGATGTTTTCCTGAAAGACTTTGTGAACCCTTTTGTGTTTCTACACCTATTGGGGAGTCTATCCTAGCTAAAAAAGTTTATCGTGATTGTCCTGTTTCTATCAATCACAAGAGCACCATGGTTGATTGTAGAACTCGAGTGGTCAAGTTTCAGTTTCCGAATGAGCCTGTCTTAAAGTGGAGTAGTAGTTCAGCAGTGCCTAAGGGTCGTTTTATTTCGTACCTTAAGGCAAGAAAGTTAGTTTCAAAGGGTTGTATCTATCACTTAGTCCGAGTTAATGACTATAATGTTGAGATACCTCATATTCAGTCAGTTCCTATAGTAAGAGAGTTTCCAGAAGTTTTTCCTGATGACATACCCGGAATTCCTCCTGAGAGAGAAATAGATTTTGG
>NW_006239124.1:89484-90546 GCF_000226075.1 Solanum tuberosum
GGCCACATTGTGTTTGGTGATGGAATTAAAGTTGATACTCGGAAAATTGAGGCAGTGCAGAATTGGCCTAGACCCACATCTCCAACTGATATTAGGAGTTTCTTAGGATTAACTGGCTATTATAGAAGGTTCGTAGCGGGGTTCTCATCTATTGCATCTCCTTTGACCAAGCTGACTCACATGAGCCCCTAGTAGTTTACCGGATAAATTGAGTTGTCGGGCATTCCCGGCCCACCAAGCGAAACCAGTGCTTTCTTGGTCACGACCAGCTAAGGCTAAAGTTCCATTAAAGAGCCTTTCCACATGGTAGAACCTCCTCAGGGAATATAAGGTTTGAAGCTTGTGAGAAAAGCTTTCAGGAATTGAAAAAGAGGTTGATTATAGCTCCAGTTTTGACGTTACCAGAAGGTACTCAAGGTTTTGTGGTGTATCGTGATGCATCTAGAGTTGGCTTGGGATGTGTCTTAATGCAGAATGGCAAGGTCATAGCTTATGCCTCTAGACAGTTAAAAGTTCATGAAAAGAACTACCCCACCCATGACTTAGAGTTGGCTGCTGTAGTGTTCGCTTTGAAGATTTGGTGTCACTACTTGTATGGTGTGCATGTTGATATATTCACTTATCACAAGAGCCTTCAATATGTGCTTACTAAGAAAGAGCTTAATCTCAGACAGAGGAGGTGGTTAGAATTACTTAAGGACTATGACCTAAGTATTCTTTACCACCCAAGTAAGGCTACTGTTGTTGCTGATTCTTTGAGCAGGTTGTCTATGGGTAGCACCACCCATATTGAAGAAGGAAGGAGAGAGTTAGCAAAAGATGTACACAGACTGGCATGCCTGGGAGTTACAATTACAGATTCCGCAAACGGTGGTGAATGGGGCCGAGTCATCACTAGTGTCAAAAGTAAAAGAGAATCAAGATCAAGATCCCATTTCGCTTGAGCTAAAGGCAAATGTTCAAAAGCAAAGAGTATTAGCTTTTGAACAAGGGGGAGATGGTGTTTTGAGATTTCAAGGTAGATTGTGCGTACCTATGGTAGATGGACTCCAAGAGAAGATT
>NW_006239124.1:91878-92883 GCF_000226075.1 Solanum tuberosum
TTGGGTTTATTTGAAGGTTTCACCCATGAAGGGGGTTATGAGGTTTGGTAAGAAGGGGAAACTTAGTCCCCGGTATATTGGACCTTACCGAATAGCTAAGAGGATTGACAATGTTGCTTATGGGTTGGAGCTACCACAGGAACTAGCGGTTCATCCGGTTTTTCACATCTCCATGTTGAAGAAGTGCATAGGCGATCCTTCATTGATCCTACTGACTGAGAGTATTAGGATCAAGGATAACTTATCTTATGAGGAGGTGCCTGTTCAGATTTTAGATCGCCAAGTTCGTAGGTTGAGAACGAAAGATGTGACGTCAGTCAAGGTCCTTTGGAGGAACCAATTTGTTGAGGAAGCTACTTGGGAAGCCGAAGAGGACATGAAGAAGATATATCCACATCTCTTTGAATCCGGAGGAAATGCAGATTAAGGTACTAATTTCCTTCTTGATGCTCTTTAATTTATAATGAGCATATGTTGTTGTCGTTGTGTTTGCATGGTTGCATGTTGGGTGTTTTAGTTGATGTTACACTCTTAGCATTGTAAAAGTAACCTCATTCGAGGATGAATGTTTCCGAGGGGAAGATATTGTAACATCCGCCAATTTGAAATAGCTTTGAAGAGGCTTAGAATTGGAAATTTTCATTTTTGGAAAGAATTTGAAAAATCTGGAAAATTTTGGCTAAGTATGGAAAAATGTAAATTTTTGGCCAAATTTGAACAGCCATAAATTCTAGCTCAGGATGAGTTAGGTGGAGTTCCAGTTATGGTTGCAAAGTTCGTAGAACGGTCTTTCCAACGCCACCGAGTTTTCTCAATTATGAATTCGTATGAGCGAGTTACGTTTTTTGAAAGTTGGGCAGTTCGCAGGGAATCCGTCCGGAAATTTTAAGGGCATTTTGGTCTTTTCCCTAGCCTTTTATTTTGGTTATATAAATGTGTTAGGCTGATCATTTTGATCAGTTTTACCATTTTAAAAGGAGTGAGAGTGAGGGTTTTGAGAGAAGA
>NW_006239124.1:93369-93590 GCF_000226075.1 Solanum tuberosum
CTCTGAACTTTACCCCTTGGGGCGGCGCGCCACTCAGAGAGCCAGCAGGTGCCTTTTGAGCTTCGAGGGCTGGCGCTCCGCGCCTTGCAGAGCTCCAAGGACGCCATGTTCGCTCTTTCTTTCCACAGTTTCTCATGCATGTTCGTAGGTATTATACCTATGTTTCTAAGTTGTTTCCAACACTTCAAGTTGCGTTTAAATGTCAAGAATTCATCCGTAAA